>NW_007245652.1:0-112150 GCF_000164805.1 Carlito syrichta | reverse complement strand
CACCTGGTGCAGGGGCATGTCTCCAACAGGGCAACCACTGCTCTGGCTGACTTGATCACCAGGGCGAATCTGCTCACTCCACCCAGGTGTTGCCTCAGGGAAAATGAGGATGTGACTCAAACCACCATGAGCGGGGGCGGCAGGGCGACTCACACATGTCACCTCAGCACTTGAAGAGGCTGAGATGGGAAGATGGTTGGAGCCCGGGAGCTGTGACCAGGCTGGGCATCACAGCAAGACCCCACCTCGATGCCATTTCAAACCTATAAAACCTTGGGTAAAGGCAGACCTCGGCAGGAGGATTGCCTCAGGCCCAGAGTTCAAGACCAGGGATGAAGACCAGGATGTCGACCAAATGGAAAGCCTGTGATTGTAGAAGTTTAGGAGGCCGAGGCCAAGAGGAAGACCTGAGTTGAGTGGCTTGAGAGTAACCTGGGCAATCTAGTGAGGAAAGGAAAGAAAGAAAGAAAGAAAGAAAGAAAGAAAGAAAGAAAGAAAGAAAGAAAGAAAGAAAGAAAGAAAGAAAGAAGGAAGGAAGGAAAGAACATCTAAATCAACAAAGAAATCCATTCGCCTGCAAACCTTCTACCCTCTGTCCTTCCCCCCTGACCCCCACACATGAGGGTCCCCCAAACTTGGCACCTTCCAGCCCTACCCCCAAATATTTCTGCCCCTGCTTTAGTGTGGGAGCTCCTGAGGCTCCCTGGTGGGGTTCCTGCCGGCTCTTGTCTCCAGGGTGTGAAATGTGCCTCAGGCAGGCTGATCCTCTGACTCAGCAATGAGGACCTTAAGCCAAGAAAGGCCGGGGACACATCCCTCACCAGGGGACACTTCATCCTCCCAAGTGCCATTTTTTCTTGCTCTAAAGACAGTCGCCCTCTGAACACACCATGCACAGTTGAGAATCTGTGTACGATTCTAATTTTATTGGAGACAGGATCTGGCTCTGTGGTCCAGGCTGGGGCCCAGGGACACGACCATCATTCACCATCAGCCTCTAAATTGCAGGCTCTGGTGAGCCTTCTGAATCAGCCTCTGGAGTGGCTGGGACAACAGGTACCACAATCTCAGATTCCCTGTTTGGATAGTTTGGAGAGGTGGCCTCCCTGTATGGCATGGACAGGACTTGAGTTCCTGCGCTACAACCATTATCCCTATACAGCCTCCCAAAGAATGGGGATTCCAGGCTTTGGCCGCCATGCCCAACCTTCTGATTTATTATCAACGAAGGATCAAGGCTGGTCTCAAGGGCTCAAACTCGTCATCCCAGTGCATCAGGAGGCCAAGCCCAGCAGCCAGCTTGAACCCGCAGGTCTGAGACACACCCAGGCAACTTGGTGAGACCTCGTCTCTACCCTTAATCCCAAATTAGCAGTGTGGGGTGCACACACCTGCATTACAGGTTCCTCGGAAGGCCAGTGGGGGAAGGCTTGCTGGAGCCTGGTGGGCCAAGGATGCAGTGGCTGGGAGAGAGTCACCACCCTCCAGTCTGGGCTATGGAGTGAGACTCCAACTCAAAAAAAAAAGGAAAGAAAAGAAGTCCATACATTTTTATTTGGAGTTGGGATCCTTGTGAACAGGCAGAGATCATTGGGGAAGGAGGCCACAAACTTGGATGTAGAGTCCCCGAAAGACAGTGAATCAACAGACATTCGGGTTGTGACTTTGGGAGGTCGAGGCAGCGGACAGCTGGAGCCCAGGAGTTTGAGACCAGCCTGGGCCATGTAATGAGATCTCATCGCTCCCTGGATTGCAAACAGTCAAGTCATGCATGGTGACCCACGTGATCCCAGGTAGACGGGATGTGGTGGCCTGCATCCCAAGTTGTGTCTTTGCATTGCCCCTGCCAACAGCATGTGCGAGGCAAGACTGGGCACCATGGCTCACAGCTGTCAGCCCCGTGCCTTGAAAGGCTGAGGTGGGAACCTGACTGAGTCCCGGGTTAGGAGACCAGCTCAGGTGACGTGGAAAGATCTCATCTAGGCGAGAGGTTCCCAAAATCAAGTCAGGCATGGTGGCCCCTAGAGTTCCAATTGCTTGGGGGCTGAGGCGGGGGGAACCGCCTGAGCCTCTTAGGTCAAACCCCAGGAGCCAAGATCATGCCTCCAAACGGCAGCCCAGCCCACGGAGACCTCACCAACAAAAGAGCAGCCTTCCACGTGCATCACAATAGGCGTCCATGGCTCCCCAGAGAAACATCAATTCGTGAATAGCTTGGGCCACATAACAAGACATCGTCATTCCCCAGAATGCCAACATTGGAGTTGCGAGTAGTGGAGCCTAAAGTTCCGGCTACATGGGATGTGGTGCTCCCCGTCCTGGGACATTCGTTTTCGTCGCCACCTCTTACAGAATGTGCATGTCCAGGCTGGGCACCGTGGCTCACAGCTGTCAGCCCCGCAACCTGAGAGGCCGAAGCAGGAGGCTGCCTGAGCCCAGGGGTCGGAGACCAACCCGGGTGACATGGCCATACCTCATCTCGGTGATAGGCCCCCAAAATTGAGTGAGGCATGGTGGCCCATGGAGTCCCGGCTGCTCGGGGGTCAAGGGGGTAGGACAGCCTGAGCCCCGCAGGTTGAGTCCCTGGGATCCATGAACATGCTGCTGCGCCCCAGACTGGCTGATGGAGACTCTGGCAACCAAAAAGATGCTTCCCACATGCATCATGATAGGCGTTTACAGCTCCCCAGAGAAAGCTCCTCGTGGGTGGGGGATGATGGGGCCATCTGGAGGGGAAGGGGCCCTCCCCACACCCGAATGTGGCAGACAAGGTGACCAGAACCTGGTCTAGCCACAGTGTTGCTGAACCAGCTTGCTCGCTCTGTGCCCGATGGCCACCCTAGCTAGGGTCCATCTGTTCTGTGATGTCACAAACTTCTTTGCCGTGGGGCAAGACTTTGGAGGGTGGAGGTAGGCCCTCTGGGAAGTATGGCCAAAGGCACAGGATGGACATGCCTCATGGCCACCTTTCAAACCTCCCACGAATGACAGGCCTGAAAGTGCCTTTTCCTCTTCAATCACTGAGGGTGACACCTTGTGCTGGGTGGCAGGGGTAGTGGTGGTGGAGGTGGTGGTGATTATTAATATTTGGAGTCAGAATCCCACTCTTTCCTCCAGGCTGAAGCACAGGGACACACTCACAGTCTACGGTGGACTCCACCTACCGGACTCAGGCCATCCTCCATCCTCAGCTCTCCTGAGTGGCTCATACCACAGGCCTGCACCAACAGGCCAGGCTAAACTTTGGATTTATTTTTGATGGCTGAGTCGAGGTCTCACCCAGTGTCTCGGGCTGGTGTTGAACACACAGGCTTAGGCCATCCTCTCATCTTGGCCTCCCAAAGTCTGGGATGCCAGGCTGAGTCCCTGAGCCTGACCTGTGGTTGTGGTGATGGTGGTGGTTGGTATGGTTATTCTGAGTCAGAGTCCCGCTGTGTTGCCCAGGCTGGAGGGCAGGAGCCTGCTCTTGCCCAATGTGGCATCCACCTGCTGGACTCTGGCAATCCTCCCACCATGGCCTCCCATCACATTCCATTAATTTTTTTGTCTTCTTGTAGAGACGAGGTCTCACCAAGGTGCCCGAGATGGTCTTGATACCGGGGGCCAGGCCATCCTCTTGCCTTGGCCTCTCAGAGCACCAGGATGACAGGCCTGAGCCCCTGCACCAGGGCTGCACACGATGGATCTCAGGATCCATCGTGAGGACCACTCCCTTCCAATGACATGGGACCCCTTGAGAGTGTGGCTGCAGTTGCCCGCTGAGCACTCCCCTGGGAGAGCACCTGAGGCAGAGGCATGTCTCCACTGGGGTGCCAAACCTCCACCCACCTCATTACACAGGTTCATCCCACTCACCACTACCAAGGGCCACCTCGGGGAAAGGGAGGGCCTGATTCCCAAACCATCAGGGGAGCAGGGACTTCCTGGCAACTCACTTGGGCACTCAGAAAAGCTGAGGCAGGAAGATGACCAGAGCTTGGGAGCTTGAGAACAGGCTGGATACCATAATAATCCCTCACATCAACCCCAAGCAAAACAGAAAACCTTCGGCGAGGGCAGGCCTTGGCGGGAGGATCACCTCCGGCCCAGAGTTCAAAACCAGACAGAAAGACCAGGATGTCAATCAAATGGAAAGCCTGTGATCAAAGCAGTTTTGGAGGCCCAGGCTGAGAGGATGTCCCAAGTTGGGCGGTTTGAGAGCAACCTGGATAACCTAGTGAGGAAAGAAATGAAAGGAAAAAAGAAAGAAAGGAAGAAAGAAAGAAAGACATAAAGAGAATCTAAGTCAACAAAGAAATCCATTCATCCGCGAATATTCTGCCCTAAGTCCTTCCTCCACCGCCCCTCCAAATACGAGGGTCCCCCAAGCTTGGCACCTTACAGTCCCAACCCCCTCAAAGGCTGCCCCTGCTTAGGTGCAGGAGTTCCAGAGAATTCCTGGCCGGGTTCTTGCTGACTCTCCTCTCTGAGGTGAGAATTGTGCCTCAGGCAGTCCACTCCTCTGACTCGGCAATGAGAATGTTACACCAAGAAAGACCAGAGACACATCCCTCACACAGGGACATTTCTTCCGCCCAAGTCCCATTTTTTCTGCCTCTTAAACCAGTCCCTCTTTGAACACACAACACGCAGTTGAGAATCTGTGTATGATTCTGATATTTTTGGAGACAGGGTCTGGCTCTGTGACACAGGCTTGGGATGAGGGACATGACCATTGTTCACCACCAGCCTCGAATCGTGGGCTCTGGTGATCCTCCCACCTCAGCCTCTGTAGTGGTTGTAATGATGGGCACCAAGTCCCAAGAACCCCTGTTTGAATGGGTGCAGAGATGGGGTCTCCCTGTGAGGCCTGGGTTTACCTTGAGCATATGGACTACAGTCATTCTCCCGATTTGGTCTCCCAGAGCACTGGGATTCCAGGCATGGGCCACTGTGCCCAGCCTTCTGGTTCATTTTTGACGAAGGATCGAGTGTGGGCTCGGGGGTTCAACCTAATCATTGGGAGGCTGAATCCAGTGCTTGGTCTGAGCCTGCAAGTCCAAGATGCACCCAGGCAACTCGGCAAGACCTCGTCTCTACCCTCCATCCCAAATGAGCTGGGCTTGGTGGCATGCGCCTGTCATTCAGGCTGCTTGGAAGGCCAGTGGGAAAGATCGCCAGAGCCCTGTGGGCCGAGGCTGCAATGGCCGGGAGCAAGTCACCGCTGTTCAGCCTGGATGAAAGGGTGAGACTTTGACTCAAAAAAAAGGAAAGAAAAGAAGAGCATCCATTTGTGTATCAAGTTGGGATCATCATATACAGACAGAGATCATTGGGCAAGGAGGCCGAAGCCTTGGGCATAGATTTCCTGAAATATGGTTGATCAGCAGACAATCGGGCTTTGGCTTTGGGAAGCAGAGGTGGGGGACTGCTGGAGTCCAGGAGTTTGAGACCAGTCTGGATCACATAGTGAGACCTCGTCACTCGCCAGAACACAAACATTTGAGTTGGCTTTGGTGGCGCCCAGGGTCCCAGCTACATGGGATGTGGTGACCACCATCCCGGGGTGTGCTTCTGTGTTGCCCCCTCCATAGCACGTGAGAGTCCAGGACGGGCATCATGGCTCATGGCTGTCAGCCCTGCTCCCTTGGAGGCTGAAGTGGGTGGCTACTTGATCCCAGTGTTCAGAGACCAGCCCGGATGATGAGGCCAGACCTCATCTGGGCAAGAGATCCCCAAAATAGAGTCAGGAATAGAATACCCGGTAGTCCCAGCTACTCAGGGGCCAAGGCAGGAGGACCGACTGAGCCCAGTGGTCGAGACCACAAAGCCAAAATCCTGTCGCTGTACCCCAGCCCAGCCAATGGAGACTCTGATGACAAAAAAAGATGCCTCCCATGTGCATCATGACAGATGACCTCGGCTTCCCAGCTAAAGTTCCACGTGGGCAGGTGACGAATGAGTGATTGGGAGATGAAAAGGCCCTTCCCCCTCCCGAAGGTTGCAGAACAAGCGGGTGAAACCTGCGCTGGCCACAATGTTGGTGGACTGTCTTGAACACTCTGCCCATGGCTGCCCTAACTTGCAGCCCTCTGTTCCATGAGCTCACATGTGTCTTTGCCATTGGGCACGAGTGTGGAGGGTAGAGGCAGACCTTCTGGTGCCCATGGCCAAAGGCACAGGTCGGATGTGCTGGTGGCCACCTTTGAAGCCACCCGAAAATGACAGTCTGGAAACTGCCTTTTCCTCTCAGATCTCTCAGTGTGACTTCTCATGCTGGATGGCAGGGGTGGTGATGGTGGTGGTGGTGATAATTACTATTTGTTGTCAGAATCCCACACTGTCACCCAGGATGGAGTGCAAGGTCACACTCATGGCCACTGTGGACTCCACCTTCCGGACCCAGATGATCTTCCCTCCTCTGCCCCACAAGTGACTGGAACCACAGGCCTGCGCCACCATAATTGACTAATATTCAACTCATTTTTGATGGCCGAGACAAGGTCTTGCCCTATGTCCTGGGTTGCTGTTGAACCTGCAGGCTCAGACTGTCCTCTCACCTGGGCCTTCAAGGGGTTGGGATGCCAGGCTGAGGCCCTCAGCTTGGCCTGTGGTTGTGGTGGTTGTGGTAGTTGGTATTATTTCTTAGATGGAATCCTGTTCTTTCCCCCAGGCTGGAGTGCAGGGGACTACCCTCGGACACTGTGGCCTCAATCAACTGGGCTCTGGTGATCCTCCTGCTACAGCCTCCAGAGTGGCTGGAAGGACAGGCATTTGCTAATATGCTCAGCTCATTGTTTTTGCTTCTTGTAGAGATAAGGTCTCGCCAAAGTGCCTGGGATAGTCTTGAACATGGGGGCTCAGGCCATCCTCTCGCCTCAGCCTTCCAGAGGGCTACAATGAAAGGCATGAGTCCCTGCACCCAGCCTCCATACACCTCTTGGGGCCCTACCATGAGGCCCACTGACTTCTGATGACCGAGGACCCCGGAGAGGGCGGCTGGCTTTGCCAGTTGTGCCCTCCACTGGGGAGCACCTGGCTCAGGGGTATGTCTCCACTAGGGCAGTGACCCCTCCTCCCACCTCATTCCCAAGTGTGGACCTGCTCACTCCACCGACGGTACTGCCTTGGGGAAAGGGAGGGCAAGACTCTAAAACGTTTGGCGGTGTGGAGACGGCCAGGCCATTCATGACTGTCTCCTCGGCACTCAGGGAGGCTGAAATGGAAAAATGGTGTCCAGGAACACGACACCAGGTGGGACACCATAGCAAGTCCCCACCTTGACCCCAAGCAAAGGCAGAAAACCTTGGATGAGTGCAGGGCTTGGTGTGAGGATACCCTCTGGCACAGAGTTTAAGACCAGGCAGGAACACCAGGATTGACCATATGGTAAGACTGTGATTGCAGCAGTTTGGGAGGCCCAGGCTGAGAAGATGTCCCTTGTTGTGCAATGTGAGAGCTGCCTGAGCAACTTAGTGAGGAGAGAAAAGATAGAATGAAAGAAAGAAAGAAAGCAAAAAATAAATAAATCCATTCTCCTGCAAACCTTCTGTCCTCAGTCCCTCCCCTCCCCCCCCACATATGAGGGTTCCCCAAGTTGTGTACTTTACAGCCCTAATCCACCCTCCAGTGGCTGCTTCCACTTTTGTGCAGGAGTTCCCACACTCCCTGGTCGGGTCCTGCCAGCTCTCCTCTCTGAGGTTAGAAATGTGCCCCAGGCAGCTCGACCTTCCAACTTGGCAATGAGGACCTTCTGCCAAGAAAGGTCAGGGATAAATCCCTCACCTGGGGACATTTCTTTCTCCACAATCCCATTATTCCTCATCTAAAGCCAGTCGCTCTGTGAGCACACCTTGTGCTGTTTAGAATCTGTGAACGATTCTGATGAATTTGGAGACAGAGCCTGGCTCTGTGGCCTACCGTGGTACCCATGGTCATCACCATGGTTCATTGCCAGGCTCGAATTCAAGGGCTCTGGTGATCCTCCCACTTCAGCCTCCAGAGTGGCCGGGATGACAGGACCCTCGACCCCAGGTTTCTTGTTTAGATGGGTGCAGATATGGGGTCTCCCTGCATGGCACTGGCTGGCCTTGGGCTCCTGGGCTCCAGCCATCCTCCCACCTCAGACTCCCAGAGTGCTGGGATTCCAGGCATGAGCTGCTATGCCATACCTTCTGGTTCATTTTTGATGAAGGATCGAGGCAAGGTTTGGGGGCTCAGCCTCGTCATCCCAGTGCTTTGGGAGGCCAGGCCAGTAGCTGGCACAAACCCGTGGCCGAGAACCACCCAGGCATCATGGCAAGATCTCGTGTCTACAATCCATCCCAAATTAGCTGTGCATGGTGCCACACGCCTGTCATTCCAGCTACTCAGAAGGCTGAGGACACACTCGCTAGAGCCTGGAAGGCCAAGGCTGTGGTGGCCAGGAGTGAGCTACTGTCATGAAGCCTGGGAGAAGGAGTGAGACTCCGACTCAAAGAAAAAAAAGAAAAATGGTAAAAAAATAAAAGTATCCATTTGTGTATGGAGTTGGGATCATTGTGAACAGACAGAGATCATTTGGGAAGGAGGCCCCAGGCTTTTGCCTAGAAATCCTGAAAGATAGTGGATCAGCAAACAATTGGGCTGTGGCTTTGGGAGGCTGAGGTGGGGGATTGCTGCCTCCCGGTAGTTCGAGAGCAGCCAGGGACAACTAGTGAGAGCTTGTCTCTCCTCAGAATGCAAGCACTGAGTCACGTGTGGTGGCCCATGCATCTTGGCTACAAGGGATGTGGTGGCCTATGTCCTGGGGAGTGCCTTTGTGTCACACCCACTGACAGAACATGCGAGTACATGCCTGGCTCCATGGCTCATGACCATCAGTCCTGGGCCCTGGGAGGCTGGGGCGGGAGGCTGCCTGAGTCCTTGGGGTCAGAGACCAGCCTGGGTGACGTGGCCAGATCTCTTCTCAGCGAGAGGGCCCCCAAATCGAGTCAGGCATGGTGGCCCCTGAAGTCCAGGTTGCTTGGAGGCTGAGGCATAAGGACAGCTTCAGCCCTGCACGTCGAGGCCCTGAAAGCCAGGATCATGCTGCCGTGCCCCAGCATGGCCATTGGAGACTCCAGCAACAAAAAAGACCCATCCAATGTGTGTCGTGATGGGCATCACAGCTCCCCAGGGAAAGGTCCGCATGGCCATAGGATGATGGAGTGATCAGAAGAGAAAGGGTCCCTCCCACTGCCCAAAGGAGGCAGATCAGGCAACTGGAACCTGGGCTGTTCACAGCATTGCCGGACCTCCTTGATTGCTCTATACCCGACGGCCGCCCTAACTCAGGACAGTCTGTTCTTTGAGCTAACAGGTGGCTTTGCTGTGGGGCACGAGTGTGAAGGGTGGAGGCAGGACTTCTGGGATGCTTGGCCAAATGCACAGGATCGACATGCCCAGAGACCAACTTTAAAACCACCTGTGGGGACAGGCAGGAAAGTGCCTTCTCAGCTCCCATCCCTGAGGGTGACTACTTGCCCTGGGTGGCAGGGGTGGTGGTCTTGGCGGTGTTGGGGATTATTATTATTTGGAGTCAGAATCCCACTCTGTTGCCCAGGCCTTAGAGCAGGGAAATACTCATGGACACCGCAGACTCCACCAGCCCTGCTCAGGTTATCCTCCTGTCTTGGCAGACCAAGTGGCTGGAAACACAGTCCTGCACCACGATGCCCAGCTTATCTTTGGATTCATTTTTGTTGGCCAACAGGAGGTCTCATCCCGTGTCCCAGGCTGGTGTCAAACTCACAGATCAGGCCATACGCTTGCCTGTGCCTCTGATGGCCTGAGATGCCTGGTTGAGCCCCTCAGACTGTCCTGTGATTGTGGTGGTGGTTGGTATTATTCTAAGTCAGAGTCCTGCTCTGTTGCCCAGGTTGGAGCACAGGTGACCACTCTCAGTCATTGTGGCCTCCACTGGCTGGGCTCCGGCAATCCACCCCCAGTGGCCTCCTGAGTGACTGAAATGGAAGGCCTGTGTCACCAAGTTCAGCTCATTTTTTGGCTTCTTGTAGAGATGTGGTCTAGGCAAGGTGCCCAGGCTGGTCTCGAACCCGGGGGCTCAGGACATCCACTCACCTCAGCCTCCAGAGCACCAGAATGAGAGCAGTGAGCCCTCGTGCCTGGTCTCCACACCCCTCTCAGGGCCCCATAGTGAGTTCTGCTTCCTTCTGATGACCTGCGACCCTGGAGAGGGCAGCCAGAGTAACCTACTGGGATTCTGCTTGGGGAGTGCCTGGTGTGTGGGCTTGTCTCCGCTGGGACTCCCACGTTTCCTCCAGCCTTGTTCCTCAGGGTAGACCCTCTCGCTTCTCCCAGGGGCCACCTCAGGGAAAGGGAGGGAGTGACTTTCAAACCTTCAGGGGGTCAGGGATGGCCAGCGGCACACTCATGTCTCCTTGGCATTCAGGAGGCTGAGACAGGAAAATGGCCTGAGCCTGGGAGTTCCAGACCAGGCTGGAAACAATAGCAAGACAACCTTGACCCCAAATAAAATCCAGAAAACTTTGGGTGAAGGCAGACTTTGGCAAGAGGATCGCCTCTGGCCCAGAGTTCAAGACCAGGCAGGAGACCAGGAAGTCAATGAAATGGAAAACCTGTGATCACAGGAGTTTGGGAGACAGTGCTGAGAGGATGACTCGAGTTGGCCGGTTTGAGAGCAGCCTGGACAACTTATTGAGGAAAGAATAGAAAGAAAGAAAGAAAGAAAGAAAGAAAGAAAGAAAGAAAGAAAGAAAGAAAGAAAAAAAGGGTGTAAGGAAGGTAGAAAGAAAGGAAAGAAAGAAAGAAATCCATTCTCCTGCAAACCTTCCCCCCACTCCTCCCACATGTGAAGGTCCCCGAAACTCGGCACTTTTCACCCACAAACCATCCCCATGGCTGTCTCCACTTTGGTGCAGGATTTTTTGAGGCTCCCTGACTGGGTTCTTGTTGGCTGTCCTCTCCAAGATGTGAAATGTGCCTCAGGCAAGCCTACCCTCCAACTTGGCCATGTGGACCTTCTGCCAAGAAAGGCAAGGGACACATCCCTCACCCGGGAACATTTCCTCCCCCCATCCAATTTTTCCTGGTTCTAAAGACAGTCGCCCTCTGAACACACCATGTGCAGTGGAAAATCTGTGTATAATTCTGATATTTTTGGAGACAGGGTATAGCTCTGTGGCCCAGGCTGGGGCCTGGGGACAAGACCAACATTCACTACCAGCTTCAAAATCGCGGGCTCTGAAAATTCTCCTGCCTCGGTCTCTGGAGTGGCCAAGAAGATGAGCACCTTGCCCCCACACCCCCTGCTTTTATGGGTGCAGAAACGGGGGTCTCCCTGCATGGGCCAGGATGCCCCTGGGCTCCAGTCATTCTCCAGCCTCAGTCTCCCAGAGCGCTGGGATTCCAAACGTGACCTAACATGCCAGGTCTACTCATTCGTTTTCGAGGAAGGATCAAGGGGAGGCCGAGGCCAGCATCTGGCCCGAGCCCATGGGCTGACACTTGTCCAGGCACCTCAGCAAGACTTGTCTTTACCCTCCATCCCAAAAGAGTCGGGCATGGTGGCGTGTGCCTGTTGTTCCAGCTCCTCAGAAGGCTAGGGAGTTCAGTGGGCCAAGGCTGCCGTGGCTGGAAGTGAGGCATCGCCCTCCAACCTGGGCGATGGAGTGAGACTCCAAATCAAAGAAAAAAGGAAAAAAGGAAAAAAAAAAAGAAGAGAATCCATTTATGAATGGAGTTCGGATCATCGTGAACAGTCAGAGATTATTTTGGAAGGAGGCACCAGCCTAGGGCCTAGAGTTCCTGAAAGATGGTGCATCGGCAGATAATCAGGCTGTGGCTTTGGGAGGTTGAGGTGGGGAACCGTTGAAGCCCAGGAGTTAGAGACCAACCTCTGCCATGCAATGAGATCTCGTCACTCCTCAGACCACAAACACTGGAGTCGTGCAAGGTTGTGTCCGCGGTCCCAGCTACAAGGGATGCAGAGGCCTCCAGCCCAGGGCATTCCTTTGCATCACCCCCACCAACAGAATGTGTGATTCCAGGCTGGGCACCATGGCTCACTGCCATCAGCCCTGTGCCCTGGGATGCCAAGGTGGGAGGCTGCCTGAGCCCAGGTTTCAGAGATGAGCCCAGGTGACATTGACAAACCTCGTCGCAGGAAGATGTTCCCAAAATGGGGTCTGTCATGATGGCCCCCGGAGTCCTGGCTGCTAGGGGACCGAGGCAGGAGGACCTCCTCAACTCACAGCTCGATGCTCCAGCAGGCACAATCATGCTGCCACACCCTACCAGGCCAATGAAGAATCCAGCAACAAAGACACCTCCCACGTGCATCACGACTGGCATTCATGGCCCACCATCAAAAGGTATGCATAGGTGGGAGATGATGGGGTGATCAGGTGCCCGCCCCCCACCCAAATTTGGCAGACGGGGTGACCAGAACCTGGGCTGGCCACAGCGTTGCCAGACCAGTTTGATAATTCTGTGTCCTACGGTTACCCTAACTTGGGACTGTCTGTTCCATGAGTTCACATGCGTCTTTGCCATGGAGTGTGGAGGCAGACCTTCTGGGACATGTGGCCGAAGGCTGAGACAGACTTGACCAGTGGCCACTTTAGAGACCTCCTGCAAATGACAGGGGGGAAAGTGTCTTTTTCTCTCCCATCCCTGAGGGTGACTCCTCTCGCTAGGTGGCAAGGGTGGTGGTGGTGGCGGTGGTGTTGATTATTATTATTTGGAGTCAAAATCATGCTCTGTCACCCAGGCCTTAGCTCAGGGCACACTCACTGTCACCACAGAATCCACCTGCCAGGCTCAGGCAATTGTCCCGCAATGTCCCCCCAAGTGACTGGAACCACAAGCCTGCGACACCACGACCAGGTAATCTTTGGTTTTATTTTTGATGGCCGAGACAAAGTCTCGTTCAGTCTCCTGAGTTGTTCTTCAATCCAGATGCTCAGGCCGTTCACTCAACTCGGCCTCTGAAGGGCCGGGATGCCAGACTTAGCCCCTGAGCCTGGCCTGTGGTTGTGGCAGTGGTGGTTGGTATCATCTTGCTGAGTTGGCATCATGCACTATCACCCAGGCTAAAGTGCAGTGGCCCACCAGTTGGGCTCCAGCAATCCTCCCACCATGACCTCCCAAGTGGGTGAAACAACAGGCATGTGCCACCACACTCGGCTCATTTTTTTGGCTTCTTGTAGAGATGAGCTCTCACCAAGTTACCTGGGCTGGTCTCGAACCCAAGGGCTCAGGCCATCCTTTCACCGCGGCCACCCAAAGCAACGGGTTGACAAGCATGAGCCCCCACATCCAGGCTTCACATCCTTCCTGGGGCCCTACCAAGAGGCCTGCTCCTTTCAGATGACCCAGGAACCTGGAGAGGGCAGCTGGAGTCACCTGCTAAGCCCACCACATGGGAGCGCCTGGTGCAGGGGCGTGTCTCCACCGGGGTGCCTACACCTGCACCTGCCTTGATTCCCAGGGTGGATCTGCTCACTCATCCCAGGGGTGCTCTTGGGGAAAGGGAGGGGCTGACTTTCAACCCATTGGGAGGGCCAGCCAGACAACTCACGCCTTTCTCCTTGGCACTTCAGAGAGGCCAAGAAGGGAAGATGGCCAAAGCCTGGGACCTGAGACTGTGCTGGAGACCAGAGCAAGCCCCAACCTCGACCCCAAGCAAAACCCTGAAAAGCCTGGATGAGGGAAGGCCTCGTCGGGACAGTAGCCTCTGGCCCAGATTTTAGGACCAGGCAGGAATACCAGGATGTTGACCAAATGGAAAGCCTGTGATTGCAGCAGTTTTGGAGGCCCAGGCAGAGAGAATGGCCAGATTTGGGTGGTTTGAGAGCGGCCTGGGAATCCTAGTGAGAAAATAAAAGAAAGAAAGAAAGAAAGAAAGAAAGAAAGAAAGAAAGAAAGAAAGAAAGAAAGAAAGAAAGAAAGAAAACAAGGAAAGAAAGAAAACAAAGAAAGAAAAAGAAAGCAGGAAAGAAAAAAAGAAAAACAGAAATCCATTCTCCTGCAAACCTTCTGCCTTCTGTCCTTCCGTCCCCAACCCCCACAAATGAGGGTCCCCCAAGCTTGAAACCTTCCAGCCCTAACCTCTGGTGCTCAGCCTCATCATCCCAGTGCTTTGGGGTCAAAGGCTAGCGGCCAGCCCAAGCCCTGGGGTCGAGACTCGCCGGGCATCGCGGCGAGACTTGTCACTATCCTCCATCCCAAATTACCAGGCGTGGTGGCATGCACCTATCAATCTGGCTCCTCAGAAGCCCCAGGAAAGGCTCACTCTAGCCTGGCTGGCCAAGGCTGGAAGGCCTGGAGCAAGCCAGCACCCTCTAACCTGGGAGATGGAGTAGGACTGCAACTCAATGAAAAAATGAAAAAAGCTAAAAAAGGAAGAGCATCCATTTTTGTATGGAGTTGGGATCATCGTTTACAGATGTAGATCAGTTGGGAAGGAGGCCCCAGCCTTGAGTTACTGAAAGACGGTTGGTTGGCAGACAATCTAATTGTGGCTTTGGGCGGCCTAGGTAGGGGACCGCTGGAGCCCAGGAGTTCGAGACCAGTCTGGGCCACGAAGCGAGATCTCATCACTCCCCAGAATGCAAACACTGGAGTCTTGCCTGGTGGCATCCACGATCCTGGCTACATGGGATGCAGTGGCCTCCATCCTGGGTCTTTATTTGCATCACCCCCAAGGACAGAACTTGCAAGTCCATGCCAGGCACCCTGGCTCATGGCCGTCAGCCTGGTGCCCTGGGATTCCAAAGCAGGAGGCTGCCTGGGACCATGGGTTGGAGACCAGCCTGGGCAATATTGACAGACCTCATCTTGGTGAGAGGTTCCCAAAATCAAGTCAGGTATGGTGACCCCAAGAATCCCGGCTGCTCAAAGGCCAAGGCAGGACCACCACCAGAGCCCTGCTGGTAAAGGCCACAGGAGCCACAATCATGCTGACGCACCTCAGCCAAGCCAACAGAGAACTCAGTCATAAAAATCATGGCTCCCAACTCAATCATGATGGGCATCCATGACTCCCCAGCCATAGGTCTGCATGGGCAGCGGACGATGGAGTGATCAGGAGAGGAAGTGACCCTCCACTTGCATGAAGGTGGGAGACCGGGTGACTGGAACCTGGTTTGGCCATGGCGTTGAAGATCCGCTTTGATCACTGTGCCCAAAGGATGCCCTAAATTGGGGCCACCTGTTCCCTGAACTCACACAGGTCTTTGCTGTGGGACATGAGTGTGGGGGGTGGAGGTAGGCCTTCTGGGATTCATGGATGAAGGCGCAGGATGGACAGACCCAGTGGCCACCTTTGAAACCTCCTGTGAACGACAGGGGGGAAAGTGCATTACCTCTCCCATACCTGTGGGTGACTCCTCACGCTGGGTGGCAGGGGTGGTGGTGGTGGTGGTGGTGGTGGTGATTATTATTTTTTGGAGTCGGAATCCCACTCTGTCGCCCAGGACAAAACACAGGGGCATACTCACAGCCACCAGAGACTCCACCAGCCGGGCTCATGCAATCCTTCCACCCAGTGCCCCTGGTTTGTCTCAAATGCACAGGCTCAGGCCGTCCACCTGTCTCGACCTCTGAATGGACATGATGCCAGGCTGAGCTGCTGAGCCTGGCCTGTGGTTGTGGTGGGTAGTGGGTATTATTATTCTGATTTGGAATCACACTCTGTCACCCCAGCTGGAGTGCAGAGACCCACTCTCAGCCACTGCGGCCTTCACTGTCTGGGCTCTGGCAATGCTCCTGCTGCAGCAGCCCAAATGACCGGAACGACAGGTGTGTGTCACCATACACAGTTCATTCATTTGACTTCTTGTAGAGACAAGGTCTCGCCAAGGTGCCCAGACTTATCTCGAACCCGGTGCTTCAGGTCATCCTCTTGCCACAGCCTCCCAAAGCACCAGTGTGACAAGCGTGAGCCCCCATGACGGGCCTCCACACCCCTCTCAGGGCCCCACCACGAGGACCATTTCCTTCTTATGATCCAGGAACCCAGAGATGCTGGCCGGATTTTTCTCCTGAGCAATTCTGGGGGAGCGCCTGGCACAGGGATGTGTCTCAGCTGGCATGTACCTGAGCCCTGCAGGTCAAGGCCCTTTGAGTCACGATCATTTTACTGCACCCCAACCCCACCAATGGAAACAAAAAAGCACCTCTCATGTGTGTCACAATGAGCATCCAGGGCTCCCCAGGGAAAGGTCCAAGTGGGTGGATGATGGATTGATCAGGAGAGGAAGGGGCCCTCCCTGCACCCTAGCATTGTTCCACCTGTTCTGTGAGCTCAAACGTATCTATGCCATGGGGAATGAGTGTGGAGGGTAGAGGCTGGCCTTCTGGGGTGTGTGACCAAGCGTGGGATGGATGTGACCAGTGGCCACTTTTGAAACCTTCCATGAATGACAGGCCAGAAAGTGCCTTTTCCTTTCCCATCTCTGAGGGTGATTCCTTACACTGGGTGTCAGGGGTGGTGGTGGTGGTGGTGGTAGTGATTATTATTATTTGGAGTCGGAATCCCGCTTTGTTGCTGTGGCCAGAGAGCAGGTTCATACTCACGGCCACTGAGGACTAGACCTTCTAGACTCAGGCTATCCTCCTGCCTCGGCCCCCAAGTGACTGGAACCACAGGCCTGCTCCACCATGCCTGGCTAATCTTTGGATTTATTTTTGATGACCGAGACGAGGTCTTACCCTGCTTGCTAGGCTTTTGTCAAACCCACAGTCTCAGGATGTCCACTCGCCTGTTCTTCCAAAGGGCTGGAATGCCAGGTTGAGCCCCTGATCCTGGCATGTGTTGTGGTGGTGGTAGTTGGTATTATTATCCCAGACTAGTGCGCAGAAGCCCGCTCTTGGTCACTGCGTTCTCCACCTGCTGGACTCTGGCAATCCTCCCACTGTAAGCTTGTGAGTGGCCAGAACATCAGGCGTGAAACACCACGCTTGGCTCATTTTTTTTGGTTTCATGGAGAGGTGTTCTTTCCAAGGTACCCGGGTTGGTCTTGAACCTGGGGGCTCAGGCCATCCATCCTCTCACCTTGGCCACCCAGAGCACCAGGATGACAGACGTGAGCCCCCACGCCTGGTCTCCACACCCTACTTGGGTCCCTAGCATGAGGCCTGCTCCCTTCTGATGACCTGGGACCCTGGAGAATGCAGCCAGAGTTGCCCACCAAGCCATCTCAGGGAGACCATCTGGTGCAGGGTCGTGTCTCTGCATGGGCACCCACACCTCTGCTCACCTCATTCCCAAGTGTTGACCCGAACGCTCCTCCCTGGGGCCACATTCGTGAAAGAGAAGGCATGACTCTCAAACCTTTGGGAGGGTCAGGATGACTGGGCGAATCACGTCTATCTCCTCGGCACTTGGGGAGGCTGAGACAGGAAGATGGCTGAAGCCCAGGAGCTTGATGTCTGGCTGGACACCATAGCAAGTCCCCACATCGACCCCAAGTAAATCCCAGAAAACCTTGAGTGAGGGCAGGCCTCAGAGGGAGGATAACCTCTGGCCCAG
Source organism: Carlito syrichta (assembly GCF_000164805.1). Classification (NCBI taxonomy): domain Eukaryota; kingdom Metazoa; phylum Chordata; class Mammalia; order Primates; family Tarsiidae; genus Carlito; species Carlito syrichta. Next base: position 94,635 of record NW_007245652.1, on the reverse strand, counting down.
AATTCAAGACCAGGTAGGAAGACCCAGATATTACCCAAATGGAAAGTCTGTGATCACAACAGTTTTGGAGGCCCATGCCATGAGGATGGCCTGAGTTGGGAGGTTTGAGAGCAGCCTGAGCAACCTAGTGAGGAAAGAAAGAAGAAAAGAAAGAAAGAGAAAGAAAGGAAGGAAGGAAGGAAGGAAGGAAGGAGGGAAGGAAGGAAGGAAGAAAGATCTATTCTCCTGAAAATCTTCTGCCCTCAGTCCTTCTCCCAATGATCCCAACGTGTGAGGGTCCACCAAGTTCAGCACTCTCAAGTTCAACTCCCCCAAAATGTCTGCCCATGCTTTGGTGTGGGGGTTCCCAAGGTGAGAAATGTGCCCCAGGCAGGCCGACACTCCAACTCGGCAATGAGGACCTTCCTCCAAGAAAGGCCAGGGACACATCCCTCATGCAGGGACATTTCTTCAACCCCAATTCCATTTTTCCTGGTTCGAAAACCAATCACACTGTGAACACACCACACGTAGTTGAGAATATATGTACAATCCTGATGTTTTTGGAGACAGGGTCTGGCTCCGTGGCTTTGGCTGGGGCCCAGGGACAGGACTGTCGTTCACAGCCAGCCTTGAAATTGTAAGCTCCGACGATTCTCCTGCCTCAGGTTCTGAAGTGGCTGGGATGATGGGAACCTCGACCCCAGACACCCTGCTTGATTGAATGTGGAGACGGGGTCTCCCTGTTGGTCTGGGCTGGCCTTGGTCTCCTGGGTTCCAGTCATTCTCCAGCCTCAGCCTCCAAAATTTCTGGATTTCCAGGCATGTGCCACTGCACCAGGCCTTCTGGTTCATTTTCAACAAACAATTGAGGCTGGGTTTGGGAGCTTAATGTTGTCATCCCAGCACTTTCGGAGTCAGAGGCCAGTGGCCGGCCCGAGCTTTTGAGATGAGTCCCACCCAGGCAACTTGGTGAGACCTCATCTCTACCCTCCATCCAAATGTGCCAGGCACGGTGGCATGTGCCTCTCATTCTGGCTACTCAGGAGGCTGGGGAAAGCTCACCAGAGCCTGGTGGTCTTATGCTGCATTCGTCAGGAGTGAGCCACCTCCCTCCAGTTTGGGCGGCAGGTGAATCCTCGACTCAAAAAAAAAGTGAAAAAGGAAAAAAAGAGGAGCATCCATTTGTGTATGGAGTTGGGATCATCATGAACAGACAGAGATGAACTGGGAAGGAGGTCCCAGTCTCCTAGAGTTCCCAAAAGATGGTGGATTGGCAGAAAATTGGGCTGTGGCTTTGAGAGGCCAAGGTATAAGACTACTGCAGGCTGGGAGTTTGAGACCAGTCTGGGCCACGGAGCAAAACCTCGTCACTCCCAGGACTACAAAAACTGGAGACGTGCATGGGGGCACCCGTGGTCTCTGCTATAAGGGATGTGGTAGTCTCCATCCCGAGGCATTCCATTGCATCGCCCCCATGGACAGAATGTGGGAAACAATGTCCGGCATTGTGGCCCACGGCCATCAGCCCCGCATTCTGAGGTGGGAGGCTGCCTGAGCCCAGGGGTTGCAGACTAGCCCTGGCGATGTTGCCATATCTCATCACGGTGAGAGGTCCCATAAATCATGTCAGGCATGGTGGCCCCCAGAGTCATGGCACTCGGGGGCCGAGACCAGAGGTCCACCTGAGCTCCACATGTCCAGGCCCCAGAAACCACGATCATGCCACTGTACCCCAGCTTGTACGACAGAGACTCCGGCACCAAAAAGACACTTCCCACGTGTGACATGATGGGTGTCCACAACTCCCAAGGGAAAGATCTTGTTGGACTGTGGACGATGGAGTGATAGGGAGAGGAAGGGTACCTCCTCCTGTATGAAGGTGTCAGAATCGGCTACAGGAATCTGGGCTGGCTGTGGTGTTGCCCAACCGCTAAGATTGCTATGTGTCCCATGGCCACCCTAACTCAGGGCCGTCTGTTCCTTGAGCTCACATGAGTGTCTGCTGTGGGGCATGGGTATGGAGGGTGGAGGCAGGCATGCAGGGGTGCATGGCCGATGGCGTTAGACCAACATTTCCAGTGGCCACCGTTGAAACCTCACACGACTGACAGGCTGGAAAATGCCTTTTCCTATCTCATTTCTGAGGGTGACTCCTCGGGGTGCTTGGCAGGGCTGCTGGTGGTAGTGTTCATGATTATTTAGAGTCGGAATCCCTCTCTATCACCCAGGTCAGAACACAGGGTCATGCCCACAGACACCGTGGACTCCACCTGCTAGGCTCAGGCAATCCTCCTGGCTTGGCCCCCTGAGTGGCTGGAACCACAGGCCTGCACCACCACGACTGGCTAATCTTTGGATTTATTTTTGATGGCCGACATGAGGTCTCACTCAATGTTCCGGGCTGTTCTTGAACTAGTAGGGTGATGGCATCCACTCGCCTCTGCCTCTGAAGGGCCAGGTTGCCAGGATGAGCCCTTGAGCACAGCCTGTGCTTGTGGTGGTGTTGGTTGGTATTACTGTACTGAGTCAGAGACATGCTGTGTCACCCAGGCCAGAGCGTAGGGGCACATCCTCGGCCACCATGGCCTCCACCACCTGAGCTCTGGCAATCCTCCCACCATGGCCTCCGGAGTGGCCAGACTGACAGGAGTATGCCACCATGCTCGGCTCATATTATTAGTTTCTTGTAGAGATGAGGTCTCACCAAGGTGCCCGGTCTGGTCTCGAACATGGGGACTCGGGCCATCCTCTTGCCTCGGCCTCTGAAAGCACCTGGGTGACAGGTGTGAGACCCCATGCCCGGCCTTCACACCCCTCTCAGAGCCCCACTGCAAGGCCCACTCCCTTCAGAAGACCTGAGACCCCAGAGTGGGCAGCCAGACTGTGGACACTCTGCCGCACCCACCCAGAGGGATTGTCTGTCACAGAGGTGTGTCTTTGCCAGGGGCCCCACCCCTCCTTCCCACTCTTTAACCAGGGTGGACCCACTGGCTCCTCCCAGGGCCCACCTCAGGAGAAGGGAGTGCGTGACTCTCAAACTGTCAGGAGGTTATGGTGGGGCTATTCACATCTGTCTTCTTGGCATTCAGTGAGGCGGAGATGAAAAGATGGCTGGAGCCTGAGAGCTAAGACCAAGCTGGACACCATAGGAAGCCCCCACCTAGAACCCAAGCAAAACCCAGAAAACCTAGGGTGAGGGGAGGCCTCGGTGGGAGGATCACCTCAGGCCCAGATTTGAAAACCAGGAAGGAAGATCAGGATGTCGACCTAATGGAAAACCTGTGATCACAGCAGTTTGGGGAACTGAGGTCAAGAGGAAGGCCTGAGTTGTGTGGTTGAAAACAGCCAGGACTACCTAATGAGAAAAAAAAAAGAGAGAGAGCAAGAGAAAGAAAGAAAGAAATCCATTCTCCTGCAAAACTTCTGTCCTCATTCCTTCTCCCCCAATCCCCACATGTGAGGGCCCCCCAAGCTCGGCACCTTCCAGCCCCAACCCCCCCAATGACTGCCCCTGCTTTGGTGTGGGAGTTCCCCAGGCTCCCCGGCTGGTTTCCTGCTGGTTCTCCTCTCCAAGGTTAGAAATGTGCCAGAGGCAGGCTGACCCTCTGACTCGTGAACACACACCATCTGCCAAGAAGGGCCAGGGACACATCCCTCTCCTGGAAAACATTCTTCCCCCAATTCCATTTTTCCTGGTTCTAAAGCCAGTCACCCTGTGAAGACAGCATACACAGTTGAGAATCTGTGTACGATTCTGATGTTTTTGGAGACCGGGTCTGGCTCTGTTGCCCAGGCCAGGGCCCAGGGACACAATCACCATTCAATGCCCATCTCAAAATCGTGGGCTCCAGCAATCCTCCCATCTAGTGCTCCAGAGTTTCCAGGACCACGGGCACCTCCACCCCAGATCCCCTCTTTGGATGGGTGCAGAGACAGGGTCTCCCTGTGTGGCTGGGCTGGCCTTGGGCTCCTGGACTCCAGTCATCCTCCTGCCTCAGACTCCCAGAGTGCTGGGATTCCAGGCGTGGGCCGCAGTGCCAAGCCTTCTGGTTTGTTTTTGATGAAGGATTGAGGCTATGTTCAGGGTCTCAGTCACATCGTTCCAGCACTTTGGGAGGCCAGGGCCTTCTGCCAGCCCCAGTCCATGGGATGAGACGTTCCAAGGCAACTCAATGAGACCTCGTCTTTAGCCTTCTTTCCAAATCAGCTGGGTGTGGTGGCATGTGCCTGTCATTCTGACTGTAGAAAGGCTTGCTGGAGCCCGGAGGGCTGAAACTGCGGTGGGCAGGAGTGAGCCACCACCCTACAGCCTAGGTGACATAGTGACTCTCTGGCTCAAAGAAAAAAAGGAAAAAAGAAAAGAAAAGAGCATCCATTTATGTATGGAGTTGGCATCATCTTGAACAGACAGACATTTGGGAAGGAGGCCCCAGGCTTGGGCCTAGATTTCCCGAAAGATGATTTATTGGCTGACAATTGGGCTATGACTTTGGGAGACCGAGGCAGTGGACCACTGGAGGCCAGGAGTTCGAGATCAGCCTGGGTCATGTGCAAGACCTCATCGTTCCGGGAACACAAACACAGGAGTCTTTAGTGGTAGCCCCCTCAGCCCCGTCTACACAGGATGTGGGGGCCTTCATCCCAGGATGTTCCTTTGCATCACCCCCACCGACACAATGTGCAAGTCCAGGCAATGCACCGTGGCTAATGACCATCAGTCCTATGCCCTATGAGGCCAAGGCGGGAGGCAGCCTGAGCCCAGGGGATGAAGAGCAACCTGAGTGATGTGGAAAGACCATGTCTCGGTGAGAGGTCTCCACAATCAAGTCAGGCATGGTGGTCCCCAGACTCCCAGCTGCTCAGGATCCAAAGCAGAAGGAGCACTTAGGCCCTGCAGGTTGAGGCCCCTGGACCCACGATTGTGGCGTCACACACCAGCAAGTCCAAGGGAGACTCCAGCAGAAAAAAGACACTTCCCACATATGTCAAGATGGGCGTCCATGGCTCCCCACAGAAAGGTCTGCATGGTCAGAGGATGATGGAGTGATCGGGAGAGGAAGGAGCCCACCTCCCACCTGACGGTGACAAACCGGGCAACTGGAACCTGGGCTGGTCATGTCATTGCTGGTCCACTTTGATCACACTTTGCCCGATGGTGCCCTAAATCGGGGCCATCTGTTCCGTGAGCTCACACGTGTCTTTGCCATGGGACACAAGTGTGGAGGGTGGAGGTAGGCCTTGAGGGAGGTGTGGTTGAAAGCATGGGACAGATGTGCCTGGTGGCCACCTTTGAGTTCAGGCCAGGAACCAGGGCTCATGGCCATCAGCCCTGAACCCTGCCAGTCCGAGGTGGGAGGCTGTCTGAACCCAGGGGTCGGAGACCAGCCCAGGCATCCTGGACAGACGTCATCTCAGCGATTGGTACCCAAAATTGAGCCAGGCATGGTGATACCCATCTGCTTGGCAGCCCAAGTAGGATGACCACCTGAGTCACACAAGTCGAGGCTCTGGGATCCACCATCGTGCAGCAGTGACCCGACTGGCCGAGGGAGACTCCTGTGACAAAAAGGACACCTACCACATAAGTCATGTCGGGCATTTACAGCTCGCCAGTGAAAAGTCTGTGCAGGTGGGGGGACCATGGATTGGTCAGGAGAGGAAAGGTCCCTCACCCCACCCGAAGATATCAGACCAGGTGACTGGAACCTGGGCTTGCTGTGGCATTGCTGAACCACCTTGATTGCTCTGTGCCCGCTGGCTTCCCTTGCTCGCGGCCATAAGTCCCGTGAGCACACACGCATCTTTTCCATAGGGCAGGAGTGTGGAGGGTGGAGGCAGGCCTTCTGGGGCATGTTGCCGAAGGCACGGGATGAACATGCCCGGTGGCCACCTTTGAAACCTCCCACAAACAACAGACTGGAAAGTGCCTTTTCCTCTCCCATCACTGAAAATGACTCCTCCTGCGTGGTGACAGGGGTGGTGGTGGTGGTGGTGGTGGTGGTCATTATTATTTGGAGTCAGAATCCTGCTCCATTGCCCAGGCTGGAGTGCAAGGGAACGCTCATGGACACCGCAGACTCCACCTTCCAGACTCAGCGGATCCTCCTGCCTCGGCCCCACCAGTCGTTGGATACAAAGACCTGCAACACCACACCCAACTAATCTTGGTATTTATTTTTGATAGCCGAGATGAGATCTTGCCCTGTTTCCCAGACTGGATTTCAACCCTCAGTCTCAGGACATCCACACGCCTGGGCCTCAGAACGGCCAGGATGCAGGTCTGAGCCCCTGAGCCCTGTGGTTGTGATGGTGGTGGTGGTTGGTATTATTATTCTGAGTTAGAGTCCCACTCTGTACCCAGGTCGGAGCTCTGGAGCCTGAACTTGGGCACCGTTGCCTCCACCAGTTGGGCTCCAGGAATCCTCCCTCCACAGCCTCCTGAGTGGCCAGAATGACAGGCCCCTGTCACCATGCTCAGCTCATTTTTTGGCTTCTTGTAGAGAAGAGGTCTCGCCAAAGTGCCTGGGATGGACTCCAACCCGAGGGCCCAGGCCATCCTTTCGGCTTGGCCTCCCAGAGTGCCAAAATGACAGGTGTGAACCCCCGCAAACAGCCTCCACATCCCTCTAAGAGCCCCATTAAAAGGCCAGCTCCATTCCAATGACTCAGGACCCTGGAGATGGTGGGTGGAGTTGCCCACCAAGCTGACCCTGGGAGAAGTGCATGGCACAGGGGTGCATCTCTGGCAGGGTTGCCACCCTTTTGCCAGCCTCACTCCCAAGGGCCTCCTCCCAGGGGCTGCCTTGGGGAAAGAGAGGGTGTGATTCTCAAACCTTAGTGGGGGCGGGAATGGCCAGGTGACTCACGCTTGTCACCTCAGCAATCGAGGAGGCCAAGACAGGATGATGACTGGAACCCTGGAGCTCGATACTAGTCTGGAAACATAAGAAGCCCACACCTTGAGCCCAAGCAAAACTCAAAAAACCTTGGGTGATGGCAGGCCTTGGTGGGAGGATCGCCTCTGGCCCAGATTTCAAGACCAGGCAGGAAGACCCGGATGTCGACCAAATGGAAAGCCTGTGATCACAGAAGTTTGGGAGGCTCAGGCCAATAGGATGGTCTGAGTTGGGTGCTGTGCAAGCAGCCTGAGCAACATAGTGAGGAAAGAAAGGAAAGAAAGAAAGAAAAAAAAAGAATGAAATCTATTCTCCTGCAAACCTTCTGCCATCAGTCCTTCCCCCTGTACCCCACATGTGAGGGTCCCCAAGTTTGACACCGTCCATCCCCTACCCACACCAAAATCTGCCACCACTTTGTTGTGGGAGTTCCATAGGCTCCCTGGCTTTGGTCCTGCCAGTTCTCCTCTCCGAGGTGAGAAATGCGCCCCAGGCAGGCCAAAGATCTGACTTGGCAATGAGGACCTTCCACCCCAAAAGGACAGGAACACATCCCTCACCACAGGGCATTTCTTCCCCCAATCCCATTTTTCCTGCATCTAAACACAGTCAGCCTGTGAACACACCATATGCAGTTGAGAATTGTTGCACAGTGTACAATTCTGATGTTTTTGGAGACAGATCTGGTTCTGTGAACCAGGCCGGGGTCCAAGGACATGACCGTCATTCTCAGCCAACTTCGAAATCACAAGCTCCAGTGATCCACCTGCCTCAGCCTCTGGAGTGGCCGGGACAATAGGCACCTTCACCCCAAACCCCTAAATTGGATGGGTGTGGAGATGGGTTCTCCCTGCATGGCCTGGGTTGGACTTGGGCTCCTGGGTTCCAGCCATCCTTCCGCCTTGGACTCCCAGAGCACTGGGATTCCAGGTGTGGGCCACCACACCAGGTCTCCAGGTTCATTTTTGATGAAGGATCGAGGCCAGGCTTGGGGATCACCCTGTTATTTCAGAACTTTGGGAGGCTAAAGCCAGAGGACAGCCAGAGCCCAGACTTGAGTAACTCAGCAAGACCTCATCTCTACCCTCTATTCCTAATGAGCCAGTCATGTTGGTGCGTGCCTGTCATTCTGGCTACTTGGAAGGCTGGGGAAAGTCTCACCAGAGACCATCGGGACGAGAGAGTGCTGGCCACTAGCGAGCCACCACTCTAAAGCCTGGATGACAGAATGGGACTCTGACTCAAAGAAAATAAAGAAGGGAAAAAAGGAAGAGCATCCACTTGTGTATGGATTTGGGATCGTCAGGAACAGTCATACATCATTTGGAAAGGAGGTCCCCACCTTGGGCCTAGAATTCCCAAAAGACGGTGGATTGGCTGACAATTGGTCTCTGGCTTTGGGAGTCTGAGGCGGGAAAAGCTGGAGACCGGGAGTTCGAGGCCAGCCTGGGTCACATAGCAAGACTTTGTTGCTCCCTGGAACGCAAACACTGGAGTAGCATGTGGTGGCGCCTGCGGTCCTGGCTACACGGGAAGCTGTGACCTCAGTCCCAGGAATTCCTTTGCATTGCCCCTGTGGACAGAACATGAGAGTCCAGGCTGGCCACCATGGCTCATGGCCATCAGCCCCATGCCCTTGGAGGCAGAGGTGGAGGCTGCCTGATCCCATGGGTCGGAGACCAACCTGGGTGACGTGGCCAGATGATGTCTTCATGAGAGGTCCCCAAAATCGAATCAGGAGTGGTGGCCCCCAGAGTGCCAACTGCTCAGGACCTAAGTTAGGAGGACTGCCTGAGCCCTTAAGGTCAAGGCCCCAGGAGCCACGATTGTGCCCCTGTGCCCCAGACTGCCCGATGGAGACTCCAGTGACAAAAAAGACACCTCCCACGTGCGTCAAGACGGGTGTCTACAGCTCTCCAGGGAAAGGTCTGCATTGTTGGGGATGACTGTGTGATCCAGAGAGGAAGGGTCCCTCCCCCCGCCCAAATGTGCTAGACCGGGTGACTGAAACTTGGGCTGGTCACAGCGTTGCAGTACCATCTTGATCACTCTGCTGTCCTAACTCAGAGTTGTCTGCTCCGTGAGGTCACATGTGTTTTTTCCGTGGGGTATGAGTGCTCGGGGCTAACTTGGGGCTGTCTGCTCCATGAGCTCACATGTATTTTTTCTGTGGGGCATGAGTGTGGAGGGTGGAGGCAGGCCTTCTGGTGCATGTGGGCAAAGGTGTTGGATGGACCTGCCCGGTGGCCACCTTTGAAACCTACCCCGAATGACAGGCCAGAAAGTGCCTTTTCCTCTCCCATTCCTGAGGGTGAATCCTCTTGCTGTGTGGCAGGGGTGGTGGTAGTGGTCGTGGTTCTGATTATTATTGTTTGGAGTCAGAATCCCGCTCTGTCACCCAGGCTGCAGTGCATGGGCACACTCACGCCCTCAGTGGACTCCATCTGCCCGGCTCAGGCAATCCTCCCGCCTCAGCCCACTGAGAGGATGGAACCACAGGCCGGCACCACCAATCCCAGCTAATCTTTTGATTTATTTTTTATGGCCGAGGTGAGGTCTCACCCCATTTCCTGGGCTGGTGTTGAACCCACAGGTCCAGGCCATCCACTCGTCTGGGCCTCTGAAAAGCCTGGATGCCAGGCTGAGCCCCTGAGCCTCTCCTGTGGTTGTGATGATAGTGGTGGATGGCATTATTATTCTAAGTCAGAGTCCTGCTCTGTCACTCAGGTTGGAGCGCACGGGACTGCTTATGGCCACCAAGGTCTCCACCTGTTGGGTTTCTGCAATCCTCCAGCCACTGCCTCCTGTTTGGAAGGAAAGACAGGTGTGCAACACCACACTCAGCTCATTTTTTGGCATCTTGTAGAGAGGTCTCGCCTGGGTGCCTGAGGTGGTCACGGACCCAGGGCCTCAGACCATCCTTTCACCTCAGCCTCCCAGAGAGCCAGGATGACAGGAATAAGTCCCCACACCCAGCCTCTACACCCCTTTTGGGACACCACCGTGAGGCCAGTGCCCTTCTGACAACCCGGGACCTCGGAAAGGGTGACTGGAGTCACCTGCTGAGTCATACCAGGGGGAACGCCTGGGAAGGTGTGTGTCTCTACCAGGGCACCTACCCCTGTGCCCATCTTGTTCATCAGGTGGGACCCTCCCACTTCTCCCAGAGTCCACCTTGGGGAAAGGGAGGGCAGGACTCTGAAACCGTCAGGGGCGATGGGGAAGGCTAGACAACTCATGCCTGTCCCCAGCACTTGTGGAAGCCAAGACGGGAAGATGGCTGGAGCCAGAAGCTCGAGACCAGGCTGGACACCATAGCAAACCCCCACATTGACCTGAAGTAAAATCCAGAAAGTCTTGAGTGAAGGCAGACCTTGGTGGGGGATCACCTCTGGCCCAGAGTTCAAGACCAGGCAGGAAGACCAGGATGACGACCAAATTGAAAGCCTGTGATCCCAGCAGTTTGTGTGACCCAGGCCAAGATGATGGCCTGAGTTTGGTGGTTTGAGAGCAGCCTGGGCAACCTAGTGAGGAAAGAAAAGAAAGAAAGAAAGAAAGAAAGAAAGAAAGAAAGAAAGAAAGAAAGAAAGAAAGAAAGAAAAGAAAGAAAGAAAGAAAGAAAGAAAGAAAGAAAGAAAGAAAGAAAGAAAGAAAGAAAAGAAAAGAAAGAAATCCATTCTAAAGATTACCTTCTGCTCTCATTCCTTTCTTGCCCACCCTCCCTCTTGCCCCAACTCCCCCTGCTCAATGGTTGTCCCTGCTTTGATTCATGAATTCCTGAGGCTCCCTGGTGCAGGACATGCTGACACTCCTCTCTGAGCTGAGAAATGTGTCCCAGGCAGGCTGACCCTCTGACTTGGCAATGAGAACCCTCCACCAAGAAAGACCAGGGACACATCCCTCACCCAGAGATATTTCTTCCCCCAATCACATTTTTCCTGGATCAAAAGTCAGGCACCCTTTGAACACATCACATGCAGTTGAAAATCTGAGTATGATTCTAAAGTTTTGGGAGACAGCGTCTGGCTCTGTGGACCAGGATGGAATCAGGGGACAAGACCATTGTTCACCGACAGCCTTGAAATCACGGACTTTGATAATCCTTACACATCAGCAACCGGACTGGCCGGGACTATGAGCATCTGGACCCCAGACCCCCTTTTTGGATGGTTGCAGAGACGGGGGCTCCCTGTGTGGCCAGGGCTGGCCTTAGGCTCCTGGGCTCCAGGCATCCTCCTCTCTTGGGCTCCCAGAGCACTGGGATTCCAGGAGTGGGCTGCCAATCCAGGTCTGGTTGATTTTCAATAGAGGATCGCGGCCAGGGTCGGGGGCTCAGCCTTGTAATCCCAGGGAATTGGGTGGCTGAAACAAGCACCTGGCCAGAGCCCGCAGGCCACGAACCACCCTCGCAATTCAGTGAGACCTCGCCTATACCTTCCATCCCAAATGATTCAGGTGTGGTGGCGCCCATATCATTCCGGCTCCTCAGAAGGATGGAGAAAGGCTCATTGGAGCCCGGCAACCCAAGGGTGTGGTAGTCAAGAGCGAACCACCGCCCTCCAGCCTGGGCAATGGAGTGAGACTCTGACACAATGAAAAAAAGGAAAAAAGAATAAAAAAGGGCATCCATTTTTGTATGGATTTATGATCATTGTGATCAGACAGAGAACAATTGGGAAGGAGGTACCCAATTGGGCCTAGAGTTCCCGAAAATGGTGGATTGGCAGAGAATTGGACTGTGGATTTGGGAGGCTGAGGTAGGGGACCACTGGAGCTTGGAGGTTCGAGACCAGCCTGGGCCATGCAACAAGACCTTGTCGCTCCCCAGAATGCAAACACTGGTGTCTTGCGTGGTGGTACCCATGGTCCTGGCGACATCGTATGTGGTGCCTTCCATACTGGGGCATTCCTTTGCATTGCCACCACCGACAGAATGTGCGAGTCCAGGCCAGGCACCATGGCTCATGTCCGTCAGCCTTACATCCTGGGAGGTCAAGGCAGGAGGCTGCCTGAGCCCAGGGATTGGAGATCAGTCTGGGCTAAGTGGCATGTCTTCTTTTCGGCAAGAGGTCCTCAAAATCAAGTCTGGCATGATGGTTCCTGGAGGTCCAGCTGCTCAGGGGTCAAGGTAGGAAGACTGCCTGAGCCCCACAGGTCGAGGCCCAGGGAGCCACAATCATGCCATTGTGCCCCAGACTGACCAACAGAGACTATGGGGACAAAAATGCCACCTCCCATGTGGGTGAAGATGGGCATCCATAGCTTCCCAGGGAAAAGTGCCCATGGGGGTTACGATGGAGAGATCAGGAGAGGAAGGTCTCTCCCTCTGCCGGAAGGAGGCAGACAGGGTGAACGAAACTTGGGCTGGCCATGGCGATGCTGGACCACCTTGAATGCTCTGTGCCCAATGGCCACCATACCTTGGGGCTGTCTGCTCCATGAGCTCACACACATCTTAACCATGGAGCACAAGTGTGGATGGTGGAAGCAGGCCTTATGGGTTGCATGACCGAAGTTGTGTGACGGACGTGGGAAAGTGCCTTTTCCTCACATCCCTGAGGGTTTCTTCTCATGCTGGTTGGCAGAGGTGGTGGCGGTGGTTATGGTGGTGATTATTATTATTTGGAGTCGGAATCATGCTATGTCTCCAAGGTCAGAGTGAAGGGGCATGCTCACTGCCATGGCAGAATCCTTCTGCTGGGCTCAGGCGATCTTCCTGCCTCAAACCCCTGAGAAGCTGGAACCACAGGCCAGTGCTACCATGTCCGGTTAATCTTTGGATTTATTTTTGCTGGCCAGGATGAGTCCTTGCCCTGTGTCCCGGGCTGGTGTCAAAACCGCAGACTCAGGACGTCCATTCACCTGGCCCTCCAAAGGACTGGGAGGCCAGGTTGAGCTCCTGTGCCTGGCCTGTGGTTGTGGTGGTGGTGGTGGTGATTATTATTATTTGGAGTCAGAGTCACACTTTCTCCCAGGCTGGAGCACAGGGGCACGATCATGGCCACCATGGGCTTCACCTGCCAGGCTCAGTTGATCCTCTCACCTTGGCTCCCCAAAGTGGCTGAAAACATAGGCCTGTGACATCATGTTCGACTCTTCTTTGGATTTATATTTGATGGCCAAGATAAGGTCTCACCCTGTGTCCCGGGTTGTTGTCGAACCTGAAGGCGCAGGCTACCCACTTGCCTGGGCCTCCGAAGGGCTGGAAGACCAGGATGTGCCTCTGAGCCAGGCCTGGGTTCGTGGTGGTGGTGTTGGTTGGTATTATTATTCTAAGTTGGAGTTCCGCTCTTTCGCCCAGGCTGGAGCACATGAGCTTGCTCACAGCCACCACAGCCTCCACCGACTGGGCTCCAGTGGTCCTCTCACCATGGCTTCTCAAGTGGCTAGAATGATAGGTGTGCGCCACCATACTCAGCTCATTTTTTTGCCTTTTTGTAGAGATGAGGTCTCACTAAGGTGCCCGGGTTGGTCTCGAACCCAGGGGCTCATGCCATCCTCTTGCCTTAGCCTCCCAGTTTGCCAGGATGACAGGTATGATCCCCCATGCAAGGCCCCCCACCCCTCTCAGGGCCCCACCCCAAGGTCCACTCCCTTCTGAAGACCCAGGAATCCAGAGAGGGCACACGGAGTCACCCACCGAGCCCACCTGGGAGGAACACCTGGTGCAGGGGCGTGTCTCCATCAGGGCATCCACCCCTCACCCAGTACATTCTCTGGGAAGGACCTGCTCCCTCCTCCATGGGGGTCACCTGGTGGAAAGGGAGGGTGTGACTCTCAAAACCACAGGGGGACAGGAACGGCAGGGCAACTCATGCATTTCTTCACAGCAGTCGGGGAGTCCGATATAGGAAGATCAGCAGAACTCGGGAGCTCGAGACCAGGCTGGACACCATAGCAAGCCCCAAACTCGAACCCAAGAAAAGCCCAGAAAATCTTGGATGAGGGCAGGCCTTGGTTGGAGGATCATCTCTGGCCCAGAGTTCAAGACCAGGCAGGAAGTCGAGGATGTCGACCAAATTGAAAGCCTGTGATCGCAGCAGGTTCGAAGCCCAGGACAAGAGTGTGGCCGAAGTTGGATGTTTTTAGTGCAGCCAGGGCAAACTAGTGAGGAAAGAAAAGAAAGGAAGGAAGGAAGAAAGGGAGAGAGGGAGGGAGAGAGGGGGAGAGAGTGAGAGAGAGAGAGAGAAAGAAAGAAAGAAAGAAAGAAAGAAAGAAAGAAAGAAAGAAAGAAAAAAAGAAAAAAAGAAAGAAAGAAAAAAAGAAAGAAAGAAAGAAAGAAAGAAAGAAAGAAAGAAAGAAAGAAAGAAAGAAAGAAAGAAAGAAAGAGCCCCGGGCTCGGTGGCTCAGCCTGTAATCCCGTGCCTTCGGGAGGCTGAGGTGAGTGAATTGCCTGAGCCCGTGGGTTTGAGACCCACCTGGGCAACGAGACCTCATCTCTACAATAAATAAAAAAATCAGCCGGACGTGGTGGCGCATGCCTGTAATTCCGGCTACTTGGAAGGCTGAGGTGGAAGGATCGCTAGAGCCCAGTAGGCTGAGGCTGCGGTGACTGGGAGGAGCCACTGCACTCCAGTCTGGGCAACAGAGTGAGACTCCAACTCAAAGAAAGAAAGAAAGAAAGAAAGAAAGAAAGAAAGAAAGAAAGAAAGAAAGAAAGAAAGAAAGAAAGAAAGAAAGAAAGAAATCCATTCTTCTGCAAACCCTCTGCCTTCGATTCTGTCCCCCCATACCCCCCACATATGAGGGTCCCCTAAGCTTGGCACCTTCCACGCCCAACCCCCCCAATTGCTGCCCCCTCTTTGTTGAGGGAGTTCCCATGGCTCCCTGGCCGTGTTCATGCCGGCTGTCCTCTCTGAGGTGAGAAATGATCCCCAGGAAGGTCAACCCTCTGACTCGGCAATGAAGACATTCCACCAAGAAAGGCCAGGGACACATCCCTCACCCAAGGACATTTCTTCCCACCCAATCCCATCATTCCTGGCTCTAAAGCCAGTCGCCCTGTGTACACACCTCACAAAGTTGAGAATTTGTATGTGATTCTGATGTTTCTGGAGACAAAGTCTGGCTCTGTGGCACAGGTTGGGACCCAGGGACAGGACCATCGATCATACCAGCCTCGAAATTGTGGCCTCTGGTGATCTTTCCTCCTCAGTCTCTGGAGTGACTGGGATGACGTGCACCTCAACTCCAGAACCCTCTGTTTTGATTTGTGTGGATATGGAGTCTCCCAGTGTGACCTAGGCTGGCCTTGGGCTCCTGGGTTCCTGCCATACTCCTGCCTCGACTTCCCAGAGTGCTCAAATTCCAGGCATGGGCCACCACACCAAGCCTTCAGGCTCATTTTTGACGAAGAATAGAGGTCTTGCTCAGGGGCTCAGCCTTGTCATTCTAGTGCTTTGGGAGGCCAAGGCCAGTGGCTGGGCTGAGCTTGCAGGTGGAGACCCACCCAGGCACATTGGTGAGACCTTGTCTCTACATTCCATCCCAAATGACCCTGGCATGGTGATGCATGCCTGTCTTTCTGGCTCCTCAGAAGGCTGGGGAAAGTTTTGCCACTACCCGGCGGGCCGAGGCTGTAGTGGCTGGGAACCAGCCATTGACCTCCAGGCTGGGAAATGGAGACACACTCCAACTCAAAGAAAAAAAGGAAAAAGGGAAACAAAGAAGAGGATCCATTTGTGTATGGAGTAGGGATCATAGTGAATAGACAGCATTTGGGAAGGAGGTCCCAGGCTTTGGACTAAAATTCCCCAAAGATGACAGATCAGAAGACAATAGGGCTGTGACTTTGGGAGGCCGAAGTGGGAGACTGCTGGAGCCTGGGAGTTCAAGATCAGCCTGGAACATGTAGTGAGACCTAGTCACTCCCCAGAACGCAAACACTGGTGGCACGTGTGGTGGTGCCCACGGTCCCAGCTACATGGGATGCAGTGTTCTCCATACCGGGGCTTTCCTTTTCATCATCACCACTGACAAAAAGTGCAAGTCCAAGTCAGGCACCATGGCTCATGGCCTTCAGCCCCGTGCCCTATGCCCTGGAAGTCTGAGGCGAGAGGATATTTGAATCCAGGGATCAGAGTCCAGCCTGGGCAATGTGGACAGACCTCGTCTCGTCGAGAGGTCCCGAAAATTGAGTCACGCATGGTGGAACCAGGAGTCCCAGCTGCTCAGGGGCACAGGCAGGAGTACCGCCTGAGCCCTTCAGGTCGAGGGCTTGGGAGCCATCATCATGCTGCCATGCCCCAGTCCAGCGGACAGAGACTCTGTCAACAAAAATGATGCCTCCCACAACATCACAACGGGTGTCCCAGACTCCCCAGGGAAAGGTCCATGTGGGCGGGGGATGATGGAGCAATTGGGAAATGAAGGGCCCTCCTGCCACCCAAAGTTTTAGACATGGTGACCAGAACCTGAGCTGGCCATGGTGTTACCAGCCTGCCTTGATCGCTCAATGCCTGATGACCACCATAGCTCAGGGCCTCCTGTTCTGTGAGCTCACACACATCTTTGCTGTGTGACACAATTGTGGAGGGTAGAGGATGGCCTTCTGGGGCACATGACAAATTCATGGGATGGATATTCCCCTTGGACATCTTTGAAACCTCCCGTAAACAACAGACCAGACAGTTCCTTTTCTCCTCCCATCCCACATGGTGACTCTTCATGCTGGGTGGCAGGGGTGGTGGTGGTGGTGGTGGTGGTGTTGGTGATTATTATTATTTGGATTTGGAATCATGCTCTGTCATCCAGGTTGGAGTGCATGGGCATACTAATGGCCACCGTGGACTCCACCTAATGGGCTCAGGTAATCTTTCCACCACAGTCCTCCAAGTGGCTGAACCACACCTTGCGCTATCACACTTGGCTAATCTTTGGATTTATTTATGATGGTCAAGATGAAGTCTCACTCCGTGTCCCAGGCAGGTGTCAAAACAGCAGGCTCATGTCGTCCACTCGCCTGGGCCTCTGAAGGGCTGGGAAACCAGGCTGAGCCCCTGAGCCTAGCCCGAGGTTGTGGTGGTGCTTGGTATTAATATTCTGAGTTGGAGTCCCACTGTGTCAGCCAAGCCGGAGCCCGGGGGTCCACCCTCGGCCACCATGGCCTCCACTGTCTGGTCTCCTGCAGATCTCCTGTCATGGCCTACTGAGTGACTGGAATGACAGCCAAGCAGCACAACACTTGGTTCATATTTTTGGCTTTTTGTAGACATGAGGTCTCACCAAGGTTCCTGGGCTGGTCTCGAACCCAGAGGCTCAGGTCATCCTCTTGCCTCAGCCTCCCTGTTTGCCAGGATGACAGGTGTGAGCCCCTGTGCTTGGCCTCCACATACCTAACGGGCCCCCAACCTGAGCTCCACTCCTTTCTCATGCACTAGGACCCTGGATAGAGTGGCTGGTTTTGCCCACCAAGCCCTCCCCAGGGAAGCACCGGGCACAGGGGCATGACTTTACCGGGGCACCCACCTCTCCTCCTGCCTCATTCTCCAGGGTGGACCTACTACCTTCTCCCTGGGGCCGCCCCTCAAAAAGGGAGGGCGTGACTCAAACCTTCGGGGGGACTGGGATGGCCAGGTGACTCAGGCATGCCTCCTCGGCACTCAGTGAGACCAAGACAGGAAGATGACCGGAGCCTGTGAGCTCGAACCAGGCTGGACACCATAGTAAGCCCCCACCTCGACCCCAAGCAAAACCTTGCTTAAGGCAGGTCTCAGCGGGAGGAACGCCTCTGGCCTAGAGTTCAAGAGCAGGCAGAAAGACCAGGATGTCAACAAAATGGAAAGCCTGGGATTGCAGCAGTTTGGTAGGTCAAGGCAGAGAGAATGGCCCGAGCTGGGCGTTTTGAGAGCAGCCTGGTCAACCTTGTGAGGAAAGAAAATAAATAAATAAATAAACAAAGAAAAAGAAATCCATTCTCCTGTAAACCTTCTGCCCACAGTCATTCATCCCCCATCCCCCCATGTGAGGATCCCCCAAGCTCGGCACCTTCCAACCCCAACCCCCACAATGGCTGTCCCACTTTGGTGCAGGAATTCCCCAGGCTCCCTGGCCAGTTTTCTGCCAACTCTCCTCTCCAAGGGGAGAAATGTGCCCCAAGCAGGCCTAATCTCTGTCTCTGCAACCAGGACCTCCCGCCAAGAAAGGCCAGGGAAACATCCCTCACCCGGGGACATTTCTTTACCCCCAATCCCATTTTTCTGGCTCTAAAGCCAGTTGCCCTGTGAACACACCATGCGCATTTGAGAATCTGTGTACGATTCTCATGTTTTTGGAGACAGAATCTGGCTCCATGACCCAGGCTGGGGCCCAGGGATAGGACCATTAATCACTGACAGTCTCAAAATTGCAGGCTCAGGCGATCCTCCCACCTCAGCTTTTGGAGTGGCCGAAATGACCAAGACCCCCTGTTTTGATGGGTGCGGAGACGTGGTCTCCCTGCATGGCCCGGGCTGGTCTTGGGCTCATGGGCTCCTTCATATTCTTGCTTCAGTCTCCCAGAGTGCGGGAATTCCAGGCGTGGGCCGCCGAACCAGGCTTTCTGTTTTGTTTTTGATGAAGGATCGAGGCCGGGTTCGGGGGCTATCTCATCATCTCATTGCTTTGGGAGGCCGAGACCAGCAGCTGAAATGAGCCCTCAGGTCATGACCTGCTCAGGCACCTAGGTGAGATCTCTTCTCTACCCTCCATCCCAAATGAGCCAGGTGTGGTGGCCCATGCCTGTCTTTCTGGTTCCTCAGAAGTCCAAGTAAAGGCTCGCCGGAGCCTGGCAAGCCAAGACTGCAGTGGCCAGGTGGGAGTCACAATCCTCCAGGCTGGATGACAGAGTGAGACTCCCACTCAAAGAAAAAAGGAAAAAAGGAAATAAAAGAAGAGCATCCATATGTGTATGGAGTTGGATCATCATGGACAGACATCATTTGGGAAGCAGGCCTGAGACTTGGGCCTATAGTTTCTGAAAGATGGTGAATCAGCACACAATTGGACTGTGGCTTTGCAATGCCAAGGTGGGGGACCCTGGAGCCCGGGATTTAGACCAGCCTGAGCCACGTAGCAAGACCTCGTCACTCCCCGGAATGCAAATGCTCAAGTCACATTTGGTGTCACCCACGGTCCCAGCTATATGGGATGCAGTGGCCTCCAACCCGAGGCATGTCTTTGCATTTCCCCTGCTGACAAGACTTGCAAGTCCAGGCTGGGCACTGTGGCTCAGGGCCAACAGCCTGCACCCTGGGAGGCCAAGGCAGGAGGCTGCCTGAGTCCAGGGTTTGGAGAGCAGCTTGGGCGACATGTCCAGACCTCATCTCAGCAAGAGTTCCCCAAAATCGAGTCAGACGTGGTCCCGGCTGACTGTGGGCCAAGGTGTAAGGACTGCCTGAGTACTGCATGTCGAAACCCCGGGAGCCACAATCATGCCGCCATGCCCCAGCCTGGCTGAAGGAGACTCCGGAGACAAAAAACATGCCTCCAACATGCACTCATCAGGCCTCCACGGCTCCTCAGTGAAAGGTCCGCATTGGCTGGAGAGGATGGAGTGAACTGCAGAAGAAAGGGCCCTCCCTACCCCGGCAGGTGGCAGGCAGGGTGTTCAGAACCAGGAATGGCTGCAGCTTTGCTGGGCTGCCTTGATTATTCTGTGCCCGACGGTCATTCTAGCTCAGGGCCTTCTGTTTCTTCAGCTCACATACGTCTTGGCTGTGGGGCATGAGTGTGGAGGATGGAGGCAGGCCTTCTGGGGGTGTGTGGATGAATGTGTGGGACAGATGTGCCCGGTGGGCAGCTATAAGACCTCCCACAAATGAAAGACTGGAAAGTTCCTTTTCCTCTCCCATCCCTGAGGGTGAGTCCTCATGCTGGTTGACAGGGATGGTGGTGGTGGAGATTATTGTTATTTAGAGTCAGAATCCCACTCTTTCACCTAGGCAGAACACAGAGGCTTGCTCACTGCCATCACAGACGCCACCTGCCGGACTCAGGTGATCCTCCCAATTGGCCCCCCAAGTGACTGAAACCACTGGCCTGCACAACCACACTCGACTAATCTTTGGATTTATTTTTGATGGCTGACATGAGGTCTCGCACCGTGTCCCAGGCTGGTGTCAAGCAGGCAGGCTCAGGCCATCCACTCACCTGAGCCTCCAAAGGCTGGGATGCTAGGCTGATCCCCTGACATGTGGTTGTGGTGGTGGTGGTTGGTATTAATATTCTGAGTTGAAATTCTACTCTGTCAGCCAGGATGTAGCGCAGGGACCAACTCTTGGCTACTGCGTCCTCCATGGACTGGCCTCCAGTGATCCTCCCGCTGTGGACTCCTGAGTGAACGGAACGATAAGTGTGTGCCACAATGCTCAGCTTATTTTTTTGGCTTCTTGAGGAGATGAGATCTCTCTAAGGTGCCCATAATGGTCTCAAACCCGGGGGCTCAGGTCATCCTCTAGTCTCACCCTCCCAGAGCACTGAGATGACAGGCGTAAGCCCCTGACTGGCCTCCACACCACCCTCTGGGCCCAACCACTAAACCCACTACATCCAATGACCCAAGACCCTGGAGAGGGCAGCCGGAGTCACCCCCTGAGTCCTACACATGGGGAAATCTGGCTCAGGTGTGTGTCTCTGCTGGAGTGCCTAACTCTCCACCCCCATTGTCCCCAGGATGGACCCACTCACTCCTCCCAGGGGCCACCTCTGGGAAAGGGAGGTTGTGACTCTCAAACCTTCTGGGGGGTGGGTACCACCAGAATACTCATGCCTGTCTCCTTGGCAATCGGGGAATTTGAGATGGAAAGATGACCAAAGCCCAGGAGCTCGAGACCAATTTGGACACCATAGCAAGACTCAACCCCAATCAAACCCAGAAAACCTTGGGATAGGGCAGGCCTCAGCAGGACAATCACCTCTGGCCCAGAGTTCAAGAAGAGCAGGATGTCAACCAAATGAAAAGCCTGTGATTGCAGCAGTTTGGGAGGCCCAGGCCCAGAGGATGGCCAGAATCAGGCGGTTTGAGAGTAGCCTGCTCAACCTAGTGAGGAAAGAAATGAAAGAAACAAAGAAAAAAAAAGAAAATCCATTCTCCTGCAAATCTTCTGTCCTCAGTCCTTCCTTGCATGACCTCCCTACATTTGAGGGTCCTCCAAGTTCGACACCTTCCAGTCCCAACACCCTCAAAGACTGACCCTGCTTTGGTGCAGGAGTTCTCAAGCATCCATGGCCGGGTTCCTGCCAGCACTTCTCTCCGTGGTGAGAAATATTCTCCATGCAGGCCAGCCCTCTGACTCGGCAATGAGAAACTTCTGCCAAGAAAGGCCAGGGAAACATTCATTACCCGGGGACATTTATTCCCCCACAATCCCATTGTTCCTAGCTCTAAAACCAACCACTCTGTGAACACGCCACACAAAGATGAGACTCTGTATACAATTCTGATGTTTCTGGAGACAGGGTCTCGCTGTGTGGCCTATGCTGGGACACAGGGACATGACCACAGATCACCGCAAGCCTCAAAATCGCTGGTTTGGTGAAACTCCCAACCCAGCCTCTGGAGTGGCCGGGACGATAGGCACCTCGACCCAGACCCCCCTTTTGGATGAGTCAGGAGGAGGGGTCTCCCTGCATGGCCCAGACTGGCATTGGGTCCCTGGGCTGAAGTCGTCCTCCCTTCTCGGCCTCCCAGAGCACTGGGATTCCAATCATTGGCCACTGCACCAGGTTTTCTGGTGTTTTTTCGATGAAGGATCAAGGCCAGGCTCACAATCTGTCTCCCTATCCCAGCACTTTGGGAGGCTGAGCCCAGTGTCTGGCTGACATCATGGGTGGAGACCCACTTGGGCACCTCAGCGAGATCTCGTCCCTCCCTCCATCCCAAATGAACTGGGTGTGGTTGCTCACATTCGTCATTCTGGCTCTTGGGAAGGCCAGGTAAGGCTCGCCGGAGCCCGTTGGGCTGAGACTGCGGTGGCCTGGAGCGATTTGCCACTCTCCAGCCTGGGCGATGGAGTGAGACTCTGAGACAAAGGAAAAAAGGAAAAAAGAAAATTAAGAAGAGCATTCATTCGTGTTTGAAGTTGGGATCACCGTGAACAGGCAGAGATCATTTGAGAATGAGCCCCAGTCTTTGGTCTAGAGTTTCCAAAGATGGTGGATCGGCAGACAATCAGGCTGTGGTTTTGGGAGGCCACAGTGGGGGACCGCTGGAGCCCAGGAGTTCGAGACCAACCTGGGTCACGTAGCGAGACTTCGTCACTCCTTGGAATGCAAACACTGGAGTCACCTGTGGTGGCTCCCACAGTTCCAGTTACACAGGTTGTGGTGGCCTCAATTCTGGAGCATTTCTTTGCATCACCCTGCTGACAGAATGTGCAAGTCCAGGCCAGGCACTGTGGCACATAGCCATCAGACCCATGCCCTGGGAGGCCGAAGCGGGAGGCTGCCTGAGCCCAGAGGTCGGAGAACAGCCCAGGCAATGTGCCAAGAACTCATCTCATCGAGAGGTCACCAAAATAAAGTCAGGCGTGGTGGCCACTGGAGTACTGGCTGCTAGAGCCCCGAGGCAGGAGGAGCACCTGAGCCACACAGGTCAAGACCCCAGGAGCCACGAGCATGCTGCTGTGCCCCAGCCCAACCAAAGGCGACTCCGGCATTGAAAAGACGCACCCCAAGTGAGTCATGACAGGCATCCTCAGAAACCCAAGAAAATGTCCAGGTTGGAAGGGGAACAATGGAGCAATCAGGAGAGGAAAGAGCCCTCCCTTGCCCCGAAGGTGGCAGGCAGGGCAAAAGGAACCTGAGCTGACTGTGGCATTGCTAAACCGACTTTATCACTCTGTGCCCAATGTCCACCCTAGCTTGAGACCATCTATTCTGTGAGCTTGCATATGTATTTGCTGTGGGGCAAGAGTGTGGAGGGTTGAGGCAGGCCTTCTGGAACACATGGCCAAAGGTGCGTATTGGACGTGCCCAGTGGCCACCTTTGAAACATCCTGCAAATGACAGACCAGAAAGTGCCTTTTCCTCTGCCATTCCTGAGGGTGACTCCTCATGCTGGGAGGCTGGGGTGGTGGTGGTGGTGGCGGAGGTGATTATTATTATTTGGAGTCAGAATTCTGCTTAGTCACCCAGGCCGGGGTGCAGGGGCATGCTCCACTCTGGACTCCACCTGCCAGTCTCAGGTGATACTCTGGTTGGCTGGAACCACAGGCGATCCTCCAACTGATTGGAACCTCAGGCGATCCTTTGATTGGCTGGAACCACAGGCCTTCAACACTAGGCCCGGCTAATCTTTGAATTTGTTTTTGATGGCTGAGATGTGGTCTCATCCCGTGTCATGGGCTGGTGTCTAACACGCAGGCTCAGACCATCCATCTCCTCAGACTCGAAGGACTGGGTTGCCAGGCTGAGGACCTGAGACTTGCCTGTGATTGTGGTAGTAGTTGTGATGGGTATTAATATTCTGATTTGGAGTCCCACTCTCTCGCCCAGGCTGTAGCACAGGGACACGCTATTGTCCATCGCTGGGCTTCAGTGATCCTCCTGCCATGGCCTCCTGAGTGCCTGAAATGACAGGTGTGCGCCACCACACTTGGTTCTTTTTTGGCTTCTTGTAGAGACGAGGTCTCGCCAAGGTGCCCAGGCTGGTCTCAAACACGGGGGCTCAGGCCATCCTCTTGCCTCAGCCTCTCAGAGCCCCAGGATGACAGGCGTGAGCTTGCACCCCCAGCCTCCACACCCTTTTCAGGTCCCCACAGTAAAGCCCACCCCCTACCGATGATATGGGATCCCAGACAGGACAGCCAGAGTCACCTGCCAAACCCTCCCCTTGGGGAGCACCTGGTGCAGGGGTGTGTCTCTGCCGGGATGCCTAACCTTCCACCTGCCTCATTCCCCAGAATGAACCAGCTTGCTGCTCCCAGGGGCCACCTTGGGGAAAGGGAGAGCATGACCCTCAAACCTTCAGGGGGGCAGGGATGGCTGGGCAAATGACGTTTATCTCCTCGGCACTTGGGGAGGCTGAGATGGGAAGATGGCCAGAGTCTGGGAGCTCAAGATGAGGCTGGACACCATAGCAGGCCCACAGCATGTCACCAAGCAAAACCAATAAAACCTTGGATGAAGGCAGGCGTCTGTGGGAGAATTGCTTCCAACCCAGAGCTCAAGACCAGGCAGGAAGACCAGGATGTTGACCAAATGGAAAGCATGTGATCGCAGTAGTTTGGAAGACCCAGGCCAAGAGCATGGTCAGTCGCGAGGTTTGAGAGAAGCCTAGTCAACCTAGTGAGGAAAGAAAAGAAGGAAAGAAAGAAAGAAAGAAAGAAAGAAAGAAAGAAAAAGAAAGACCAATCTCTTGCAAATCTTCTGCCCTCAATCCTTCCCCCCACACCCCTCACATATGAGGGTGTCCCAAGTTGGGACCTTCCAGCCCCAAGCCCCCCAAAGGCTGCCCCGCTTTGGTTCAAGAGTTCCCAAGGCTCCCTGGCTGGGTACATGCCCACTCTCTTCTCCGAGATGAGAAATGTTCCCCAGGCAGGCCGACACTCTCACTCTGCAATGAGGACCATCCACCAAGGAAGACCAGGGACACATCTCTCACCTGGAGACATTTCTTCCTCTCCAATTCCATTTTTCCTGGCTCTAAAGCCAGTCGACCTGTGAAAACACCAAGCACAGATGAGAATCTGCGTACAATTCTGAAGATTTTGGAGACAGGGTATGGCTCTGAGTCCCAAGCTGGGGCCCAGGGACATGGCCGTCGCTCATGGCCAGTCTCAAAATCGTGGGCTCTGTCACCCAGGCCAGTTTGCAGGGGCATGCTCACGGCCACCATGAACTCCACCTGCCAGACTCAGGCAATCCTACTGCCTCAGACTCCCGAGTGGCTGGAACCACAGGCTTATGCCACCATGCCCGGCTAATCTTTGGACTTATTTTTGATGGCCATGATGAGGTCTTGCCCCATGTTCCAGGCTGGTGTCGGACCTGCAGGCTCAGGCCATCCACTAGCCTGGGACTCTGATGGGCTGGAATGAAAAGCTGAGCCCCGGAGCCTGGCCTGTGGGTGCTGTTTTGGTGGTAGTTGGTATCATTATTCTGAATCAGAGTCCCGCTCTGTTGCCTAGGCTGGAGCGCAGTGACATGCTCTCAGTCAATGCAGCCTCCACCAGCTGGCCTCTGGAGTCTTCCCACCATTTCCTCCTGAGTGACCGGAATGACAGGCATGGGCCACCATGCTCCATTCATTTTTTTGGCTTCCTGTAGAGACGAGGTCTTGCCAAAGTGCCTGGGGTGGTCTCGAGCCTGGGAGCTAAGGCCATCCTCTCACCTCGGCCTCGCAGATTGCTGCAATGAGAGGCGTGAACCACAGTGCCTGGCCTCCGCACCCATCTCGGGTCCCCACCATGAGGTCCGCTCCCTTCCAATGACCCAGGAACCTGGAGAGTGCAGCCGGAGTCACCCACCAAACCCTCCACCAGGGGAGGGTCAGACTCATGGGCATGTATCCACTGGGTTGCACACCCCACCACCCACATTAATCCCCAGGGTGGACGTGCTCACTGTTCCCATGGGCCAACCCGGGGTAAGGGAGGTCATGAATCTTATAACTTCAGAGGTGGACAGGGACTGTAGGACAACTCATGCCTGTCTCCTCAGCACTTGGGGAGGCCAAGATGGGAAGATGGCCATAGTCCAGGAGCTCGATACCAGGCTGGACACCATAACAAGCCCCCACCTCGACCCCAAGCAAAACCCCAAAAACCTTGAGTGAGGGCAGGCATCCGCAGGAGAATTGCTGCCAGCCCAGAGTTCAAGACAAGGCAGTAAGAGCAGGATGTCTACCAAATGGGAAACTTGTGATCACAGCAATTTGGGAGGCCCAGGCCAAGAGGATGGCCTGAGTTGGGTAGTTTGAGAGCAGCCTAGGCAACCTAGTGAAGAAAGAAAAGAAAGAAAGAAAGAAAGAAAGAAAGAAAGAAAGAAAGAAAGAAAGAAAGAAAGAAAGAAAGAAAGAAAGAAAGAAAGAAATCCATTCTCCTGCAAACCTTCTGCCCTCATTCCTTCCCCTGCCGCCAACCCCACATGTGAGGGTATCCCAAGCTCGGCAAATTCCAGCCTCAATTCTCCCCAATGGCTGCCCTCGCTTTGGTGTGGGAGTTGCTGAGGCTCCCTGCTTGGGTTCCTGCTGGCCCTCCTCTCCGAGGTGAGAATTGTGACCTAGGGTGATTGACCATCTGACTCAGCAACGAGGACTTTCCACCATGAAAGGTTAGGGACTCATCCCTCTCCCAGAGTCATTTCTTCCCCCCAATCCTATTCTTCCTGGTTCAAAAGCCAGACGATCTGTGAACGCACCACACACAGTTCAGAATCTGTATACGATTCTGGTGTTTTTGGAGACAGGGTCTGGCTCTGTGGCCGAGACATGACCAGCGTTCACTGCACCCTCGATATTGCAGTCTCTGGTGATACACCACCGTCAGCCTTCCGAGTGGATGGGACGATGGGCACCTCGACACATTACCACTTGTTTGGATGGGTGCAGAGATGGGGTCTCCTTGCATGGCCTGGGCTGGTCTTGGGCTCCTGAACTCCAATGATCCTTCCACCTCGGCCACCCAGTGTGCTGGAATTCCACATATGGGCTGCCACACCAGGCTTTCTGTTTCATTTTTGATGAAGGATTGTGGCTGGGCTTGGGGGCTCAGCATTGTTATCCCAGGGCTTTGTGAGGCTGAGACCACTGGCTGGCCTGAGCTTGCAGGCTGAGAACTGCCCAGGCACCTTGGTGAGACCTCATCTCTACCCTCCATCCCAAATGAGCCAGGTGTGGTGGTGTGTGCATGTTGTTCTGACTCCTCAGAAGGTGGAGACAGGCTCACCAGAGCCCAGAGGCTGAGGTTGTGGTGGCGGGGAGAAAGTCACCCTCCAGCCTGGACAATGGAGTTAAATTCCGACTGAAATAAAAAAGGGTAAAAGGATAAAAAAGGAGAGCATCCATTTGTGTATGGAGTTGGAATCATCATAAACAGAGATCATTTGGGAATGAGGATACAGACTTGGCCCTAGAGTTCTCGAAAAATGGTGGGTGGGTAGACAATAGGGCTGTGGTTTTGTGAGGCTGAGGCCAGGGGCAGTTTGAGCCTCAGAGAAATGACCAGCCTGGGACATGTAGTGAGACCTCATCACTTCATGGTAGGCAAACTCTGGAGTTGCATGTGGTGGCATCTGCAGTCCCAGCTACACAGGATGCAGTGGCATCTATCCCCAGGCATTCCTTTATGTCACCCCCATCTACTGAATATGCGAGTCCAGACCAGAAACCATAGCTCATGGCCATCAGAACTGCACACTTGTAGGCCCAGGTGGGAGGTGGCCTGAGCTCAGAGGTCGCAGACCAGCTCAGGCGACCTGGCCGGATCTCATGACCTGGGACCCCAGAAACGGTGGCCAGAGTTGCCCGCTGAGCCATCCCCCAGGGGAATGACTGGTGCAGGGGTGTGTCACTGCTAGGGCACATACCCCTCCACTTGAATCATTCCCCAGGGTGAACATTCTCACTCATCTCAGGGGTCAGCTCAGGGAAATTGAGGGCTTTACTCTCAAACCTTTAGGGGGGCAGTGACAGCCGGGTGACACATGCCTGTCTCCTGGGCCACTTGTTGAGGCCAAGAAGGGAAGATGGTGGAGCCCGGGAGCTAGAGACCAGGCTGGACACCATAGCAAGCCCCTACCTCAACCCCAACCAAAACCCAGAAAACCTTGTGTGAGGGCAGGCCTCGGCGCCAGGATTGACTCTGGGCCAGAGTTCAAGACCAGGCCTGAAAACCAGGATGTTGACCTAATGGAAAGTATGTAATCTCAGCAGTTTAGGAGGTCCAGGCCGAGACAATGGCCCAAGTTGGGTAGTTTGAGAGCAGCCTGGGCACCCTAGTGAGGAAAGAAAGAAAGAAAGAAAGAAAGAAAGAAAGAAAGAAAGAAGGAAAGAAAGAAAGAAAGAAAGAAAGAAAGAAAGAAAGAAAGAAAGAAAGAAAGAAAGAAAGAAAGAAAGAAAGAAATCCATTATTCTACAAACCTTCTGCCCTCAGTCTTTCCCTCCCCACTCTCCCCACATCTGAGGGTCCCCCAAGTTCGGCATCTTCTAATCCCAACTCCCCAATGGGCACCCCCACTTTGGTGTAAGAGTTCCACTGTACCAGACCGGGTTCCTGCAGGCACTTCTCTGAGGTGAGAAATGTGGCAGGCAAGCTTACCCTCCAACTTGACAATGAGGACCTTCCACCAAGAAAGGCCAGGGACACATCCCTAACCCAGAGACATTTCTTCCCCACCAATCCCATTTTTCCTGGCTCTAAATTCAGTTGCCCTGTGAACACACCACACATAGTTGAGAATCGGTGTATGATTCTGATAATTTTGGAGACAGGGTCTTGCTCTGTTGCCCAGGTTGGGGCCCAGGGACATGACCATTGTTCACCACCAGACTCAAAATCCCAAGCTCCAGTGATCCTCCCACCTCAGCCTCCGGAGTGGCTGGGACAACTGCCACCTCAACCGCAGAACTCCTGTTGTGATGGGTGCGGTGACGGGGTCTCCCTGCATTACCCAGTCTGGCCTTGGGATCCTGGACTCCAGCCATCCTCCTGCCTTGGCCTCCCAGAGCACTGGGCTTCCAGGCATGGGCCTCCACACCAGGCCTTCTGGTTCGTTTTTTATTTTGTTTTGAATTGGAGTCTCACTCTGTCGCCCAGACTGGAGTGCAGTGGCCACTCCCGGCCACCGCAGCCTCGACCTGCTGGGCTCCGGCGATCCTACCGCCTCAGCCTTCCAAGTAGCTGTAATTACAGACATGCGCTACCATGCCTGGCTGATTTTTTGATTTATTGTAGAGATGAGGTCTTGCTGCCCAGGCGGGTCTCGAACCCGCGGGCTCAGGCAATCCACTCACCTCAGCCTCCCAAAGTCATGGAATTACAGGCTGAGCCACCGAGCCCAGCTCTGGTTCGTTTTTGACAAAACATCGAGGCTGGGCTCGGGGGCTCAGCCTTGTCATTCCAGTGCTTTGAAGGACCAAGGCCAGCAGCCAGCCAGAGCCCATGGGTGGAGACCCACTCAGGCATCTTGGAGAGACCTTGTCTCTATCATCCATCCCAAATGAGCTGGGCCTGGTGGAGTGCACCTGTCGTTTTGTCTTGGAGGCCAGGGAAAGGCTCGCTGGAGCCCAGCATGCCGAGGCTGTGGTGGCTGGGTGCCAGTCTCCACCCTCAGGCTGGGAGATGGAGTGAGGCTCTGACTCAAAGAACAAAAGGATAAAATTAAAAAAAAAAAAAAAACAAGAGCATACATTTGTGTATGGAGTTGGGATCATCGTGAATAGACAGAGATTCTTTGGAAAGGGGGCCCAGCCTGGGGCCCAAAGTTCCCGAAAGATGGTGGATCAGCAGGCAATCGGGATGTGACATTGGGAGCCAAAGGCAGGATACTGCTGGAGCCCACTAGTGTGAGACCATCCTGGGCCATGTGGCAAGACGTTGTAGCTCCTTGTAACGCCAACACTTGAGTCACGTGTGGTGGCCCTCATGGTCCCGGCTCCATGGGATGCAGTGGCCTCCATCCAGAGTCATTCCTTTTCATCGCCCCTGCAGACAGAATGTGCATGTCAAGGCCAGACACTGTGGCACACAGCATCAGCCCTGCACCCTGAGAGGCCGAGGTGGTAGACTGCCTGAGCACAAGGTTCAGAGACTAACACAGGTGACATGGCCAGACCTTACCTCAGTGAGACATCCCCAAAATCAAGTCAGGCTTGGTGTCCCCCAGAATCCCAACAGCTCAGAGCCCGAGCGGGGAGGACCTCCAGTGCCCAGCCAGTCGAGGCCCAGGGAGCCACGATCGTGCTGCCATGCCCCATCCTCTCTGACGGAGACTCCGGCAACAAAAAGACACCTCCCATGTGCATCACGACAGGCATCCACGGCTCTCCAGGTAAAGTTCCGTGTGGGTGCGGGACGATAAAGTGATCAGGAGAGGAAAGGGCCCTCCTACCGCCTGAAGATGGCAGACAGGGTGTCCGGAACTGGGTTGGCTATGACATTGCCATCACACTGTGCCCAATGGCCTCCCTAGATTGGGGCCGTATGTTCCATGAACTCACACACGTCTTTGCTGTGGGGCATGAGTGTAGAGTGTGGAGGCAGGCCTTCTGGGGCGAGTGGCCATATGCACCAGATGGACATGCCCAGTGGCTATCTTTGATACCTATGGGAATGACAGACTGGAAAGTGCATTTTCTCTCCTATCACTGAGGGTGACACCTCACTGCACTGTGGAAGGGGTGGTGGTGGTGGTGGTGATGTTGATTATTATTATTTGAAGTCAGAAACCCATTCTGTCACCCAGGCCGGAGCACAGGGGCACACTCACGACCACCACGGACTCCATCTGCTGGGCTCAGGCTATCCTCCCGCATCGGCCCCCCAAATGCCTGTAACTACAGGCCTGTGCCACCATGCCTGGCTAATCTTTGGATGTATTTTTGAAGAGCAAGATGAGGTCTTTCCCCATGTCCTGGGCTGGTGTCAAACCTGCACAATCAGTCTGTCCACCCTCTAGGCCTCTGAAGGGCTGGGACGCCAGGCTGAGCCCCTGAGCCTGGCCTGTACTTGTGGTGGTGGTTGGTATTATTGTACTGTCAGACACCCACACTGTTGGCAAGGCCGGAGAGCAGGGACCCATTCTCGGCCAATGCGGCCTCCACCATCTGGGATCCAGTGATCCTCCCACCATGGCCTCCTGAGTGGTCGGAACTACAGGCATGTGGAACCATGCTCTGGTCATTTTTTGGCTTGTTGTAGAGATGAAGTCTTGCCAAGGTGCCCGGGCTGGTCTTGAACCTGGGGGTTCAGGCCATCCTCTCACCTCAGCCTCCCAGAGCACCGGTCTGAAAGGTGTGAGCCCAAAGCCTGGCCTCGACACCACTCTTGGGGCCCCATCACAAGGTCTGCTCCCTTCTAACGACCCTGGACCCAGGAGAAGCACTTTCTGGAGGAAGAGTTCCTGGAGAGAGCACTGGACACAGTGGCTTGTATCCACCAGGGTGCCCACTGCTCCACCCACCTTGTTCCCCAGGATGGACCCACTTGCTCCTCCCAGGGTCTGCCTCAGGGAAAGGGAGGGCATGACTCTCAAACTTTTGGGGGGTGGGGATGGCCAGGTGACTCACACCTGTCTTCTCGTTACTTGGGATTACCGAGACAGAAAGATCACCAGAGCCTGGGAGCTTGAGACCAGGATGGACACCATAGCAAGCACCCACCTCGACCCCAAGGAAAACTTAGAATACCTTGGGTGAGGCAGGACTCAGTAAAAGAGTCTCCTCTGGCCAGAGTTCAAGACTAGGCAGGAAGACCAGGATGTTGGCCAAATGGAAAGCCTGTGATTACAGTAGTTTGGGAGACCCGGGATGAGAGGATGGCCTGAGTTGGCGACTTGAGAGCAGCCTGGGCAACCTAGTGAGGGAAGGAAAGAAAGAAAGAAAGAAAGAAAGAAAGAAAGAAAGAAAGAAAGAAAGAAAGAAAGAAAGAAAGAAAGAAAGAAAGAAAGAAAGAAAGAAAGAAATCCATTCTCCTGTAAACTTTCTGCCCTCAGTCCTTCCCCCCCACATGTTAACATCCTGCAAGCTCAGCATCTTCCAGACACAGCTGCTCCCAATGCCTGTCTCCACTTTGGTACAGGAGTTCCAGAAGCTGTCAGGCTCCAGAGTGGCCAGGATGACGGGCACCTTGTCCCCAGACTCCCTGTAGTCCCCAGACTCCCTGTGTGTGAGACGGGATCTCCCTGTGTGGTCAGGGTGGGCCTTGGGCTTCTGGGCTCCAACTATACTCCAGCCTTAGCCTCCAAGAGCACTGGGATTCCAGGTGTGGGCTGCCACACCAGGCCTTCAGATTCATTTTTGATGAAGGATCAAGCCCGCACTTGGGGGCTCAGCCTCGTCATCCCAGTGCTTTGTGAGGCCAAGACCAGCAGCCAGACTGAGCCTGCAGGTCAGGATCCACCCAGGCACCTCAGTGAAACCTCATCTCCACCATTCATCCTAAATGAACTGGGCACATTGGCACATGCATGTCATTCCAGTTCTGCGGAAGGCCAGGGAAAGGCTCGTCAGAGTGCAGCATTCCGAGGCTGTGTTGGCCGGGAGCGAGGCCCTGCCCTCCAGCCTGTGTGATGGAGTGAGACTCTCAGTCTAAGAAAAACAGGAAAAAAGGGAAAAAAAGAAGAGCATCCATTTAGTTATGGAGTTGGGATCACTGTGAACAGACAGATCCTTTAGAAAGGAACCCCCAGCTTTGGGCCCAGAGTTCCTGAAAGACAGTGGATCAGCAATCAATTGATATGTGGCTTTGGGAGACTGAGGAGGGGGACTACTGGAACCTGAGAGTTTGAGACTGCCTGGGCCACGTAGCAGGTCCCCGTTGCACCCTGGAACGCAAACAATGGAGTCACATGTGGTGGGGCCAGCAGTCCCAGCAACACAGGATGCGGTAGACTCCATCCTGAATGTTCCTTTTTGTAGCTTTCCCGACAGAATTTGTGAGTCCAGGTCAGGCACCATGGCTCATGGCCGTCAGCCCTGCATCCTTGGAGACCAAGGTGGGAGGCTGCCTGAGACCAGGGGTTGGATCCAGCCCAGGTGACGTACCAGACCTTGTCTCAGTGAGAGGTCCCCAAAATCGAGTCAGGCATGGTAGCCCCCGGAGTCCCAGCTGCTCTGGGCTGAGGCGGAAGGACTGCCTGAGCCCCACAGGTCGAGTCCCAGGTAGCCACAATCATGCCACCGTGCCCCAACCTGGCAGATGGAGACTCCAGGGACACAAAAGAGGCCTCCCATGTGATTCATGATGGGCGTCCTTGGCTCCCCAGGAAAAGGTGCATGTGGGTGGGGGACGATGTAAAAATTGAAAGAGGAAGGGACCCTCCCCCACCCCAAGATGGCAGACAGGGCACCAGAACCTGGATTGGACATGGCGTTGCCAGACCATCTTGATACCTCTGTGCCCAACAGCCATCCTAGCTCCGGTCCGTCTGTTCCTCAAATTTAAACGTGTCCTTGCCATGGGGCACGAGGGTGGAGAGTGGGGAAAAGCCTTCAGGGGCGCATGGCTGAAGGTGCAGGCCAGACGTGCCCAGTGACGTCCATTGAAGCCTCCCGTTAATGACAGGCAGGAAAGTACCTTTCACTCTCCCATCTGTGAGGGTGAAACCTCACTATGGGTGGCAGGGGTGGTGGTGGTGGTGGTGGTGATTGGTATTATTATTCTGAGTCTGAGTCCAGCTCTGACACCCAGCTCAGAACACAGGGGCCCACTCTCTGCCACCACAGTCTTCACCGGCTGAGTTCTGTCAAACCTCCCAAAGCTGCCTTCCAAGTGTGCGGAATTACAGGCATGCACCACCAGGCTTGGTTCATTTTTTTGGCTTCTTGTGACTAGGATTCGCCATGGGGCCTGGGCTGGTCTCGAACCCAGGGATTCAGGTCATCCTCTCTCCTTGGCCTCCCAGAGTGCTGTGATGATTGGAATGAGCCCCTGTGCCCAGCCTTCACACCCCTCTTGGGTTCCTACCATGAAGCCCATTCCCTTCCAATGACCTGGGAACCCAGAGAAGGCAGCCGGATTCACCCACTGTGCCCTCCCCCAGTTGAGCGCCTGGTGCAGGGGCGTGTCTCCGTTAGTGCACCCACCCCTCTGCTGGCCTCCTTCCCCAGTGTGGAACCACTTGCTCCTCCCAGGGGCTTGTTTGAGGAAAGGGATGGCGTGACTCTCAAATCTTCAGGGGTCATGAACAATAGGGTGACTCCTGCCTGTCTCTCAGGCACTCAGCAAAGCCACGATGGGAAGATGGCTGTAGCCCGGAAGTTTGAGACCAGGCTGGACACCAGAGCAAGCCCCTCCATGACTCCCCAGTGAAAGGTCCACATGGGTGGAGGACAATGGAGTTATCAGTATAAGAAGCAGCCACACACACCTGAAGGTGGCAGACAGGGCGACTGGAACCTGGGCTGGCAGCAGCATTGCTCTGCCCTAGCTCTGGGCCATCTTTCCTTAAGCTCACTCACGTCTTTGCTGTGGGACATGAGTGTGGAGGGTGGAGGCAGGCCTTCTGGGGCACGTGGGCAAAGGCACAGGATGGACATGCCTGGTGGCCACCCTTGATATCTCCCACAAATGACAGGCTGGAAAGTGCCTTTCTTCTCCCATCTATGAGGGTGACTTATGCTGGCTGGCAGTGTTGGTGGTGGTGATTATTATTATTTATAGCCAGAATCCCACTCTCTCATCCAGGCCAGAGCACATGGGCATGCTCACAGTCACCGCGGAAAGACAGTGGATGGACAGACAACTGGGCTGTGGCTTTGGGAGGCTGAGGCAGGGGACTGCTGGAGCCTGGGAGTTCCAGACCAGCCGGGGCCATGCAGTGAGACCTCATAATTCCCTGGAACACAAACACTGAGGTCACACGTGGTGGTGCCCATGATCCCGGGATGCGGTGGTCTCAGTCCCAGGGCATTCTTGTGCATCACACTGCCTACAGAATGGATGAGTCCAGACCAGGCACCGTGACTCACAGCATCAGCCTGATGCCCTGTGAGGCTGAGGTGGGAGGCTGCCTGAGCCCCAGGGTCGGAGACCATTTCAGATGACATGGCCAGACATCGTCTTGGCAAGAGGTCCCCCAAATCTAGTCAGTCGTGGTGTCCCCCGGAGTCCTGGCTGCTCG
The DNA here is from genome assembly GCF_000164805.1 of Carlito syrichta. NCBI lineage: Eukaryota > Metazoa > Chordata > Mammalia > Primates > Tarsiidae > Carlito > Carlito syrichta. Next base: position 59,998 of record NW_007245652.1, on the reverse strand, counting down.
GGGGCTGAGGCAGGAGGACCACCTTAGCTCTCCATGTCGAAGCCACTGGAGCCACAATCATGCCGCTGCATCCAGCCCAGCTGACAGAGATACTTGTGACAAAAATGATGCCTCCCACGTGTGTCAAGGCAGCCATCCACTGCTCCCATGGAAAAGATTTGCGTGGGCAGGGACGATGGAATGATTGGGAGAAGAAGGGGCCCTACTCCCACCCGAAGATGGCAGGCAGGTCAACTGAAACCTGGACTGGCTGCAGCATTGTCAGACCACCTTGGTCGCTCTGAATGCAATGGCTGCCCTAACTCAGGGACATCAGTTCCCTGAGCTCACATGACTGCTGTGGGGCACGAGTGTGGAGGATGGAGGCAGGTCTTCTTGGACACGTGGCTGTAGGCACGGGATGGTCGTGCCCGGTGGTCACCTTTAAATACTTCCACAAATGACAGTCCAGAAAGTGCCTTTTCCTCTGCCATCCCTGAGGGTGACTCCTCACGCTCTGTGGCAGGGCTGGTGGTGGTTGGGGTGGTAGTGATTATTATGTGGCATCAGAATCTCGCTATGTCACCCAGGCCATAGCACAGGGACATGTTCTTGGCTAACAAGGCCTCCACACTGATGGCCTCCACACTGATGTAGATATACCTGATGTGCTCAGGCGATCTTTCCACTTTGGTCCCCTGAGTGACTGGAACCACAGGCCTGCGCCACCCTGCCCGGCTAATATTTTGATTTATTTTGCTGATTGAGATGAGGTCTAGTCCTGTGTCCTGGGCTCATGATGAACCCACAGGCTCAGGTTGTCCACTCGCCTGGGCCTCCAAAGGACCAGGATGCCAGAATTAGCCTAAGAGACCAGCCTGTCGTTGTGGTGGTGTTAGTGGTTGGTATTATTATTCTGAGTCAGAATCCCACTCTGTTGCCCAGGGCAGAGAAAAGGGGCCCACTCCTGGCCACTGAGGCCTTCACTGACTGGGCTCAGACAATCGTCCGGCTGCAGTCTCCTGAGTGATCGGAACGTCAGGTGTGCGCCACCACACTCGTTTCATTTTCTTGGTTTCTTGTAGAGATGAGTTCTCAACAAGGTGCCCAGGCTTGTCTTGAACCAGGGAGCTCAGGCCATCCTCTAGCCTCATCATCACAGAGAGCCAGGAAAACAGGCATGAGCCCCCTTCCCTGACCACCACACCCCTCTCTGGACCCCACCACAATGCATGCTCCCTTCCAATGACACAGAACCCCAGAGATGGTGGCCGAAGTTGACTGCTAGTCCCTCCCTGGTGGGAGCACCTGGCACAGGGGCATGTCTCCACAGGGAAGGCCACCCCTCTGGCTGCCTCATTCCCCAGGGAGGACCCACTCGCTCCTCCCAGGGGACACTTCAGGGAAAGGAAGGGCGTGACTCTCAAACTTTTGAGGGGATATGGATGGCAGGTCGACTCATGCCTGTTTCCTCCACACTCATGGAGGCCGAGATGGATAGATGACCAGAGCCCGGGAACTCGAGACCAGGCAGGACACCATAGCAAGTCCCACCTCAACCCCAAGCAAAACTCAGATAACTTGGGTGAGGGCAGGCCTTCGCGGGTGTATTGCCTCCAGTCCATAGTTCAAAACCAGGCAGGAAGACTGGGATTTGATCAAATGGAAAGCCTGTGATCACAGCTGTTTGAGAGGCTCAAGTTGAGAGGATGGCCTGAGTTGGGCAGTTTAAGAGCAGCCTGGGCAAACTAGTGAGAAAAGAAAACAAAGAAAAAAAAGAAGTAATCAAAGAAAGAAATAAATCCTTTCTCCTGCAAACCTTCTGGCCTCAGTCCTTCCCCCCTGCCCCTCCAACATGTGAGTGTCCCCCAAGCTTGCCACCTTCCAGCCCTTACCTCTCCACAGTGGCTGCTCCCGCTATGGTGCATGAGTTCCTAAGGCCCCCTGGCCCAGTTCCTTCCAACTCTCCAAGGTGAGAATTGCGCCCCAGGCAGACTGACCCTCTGACTCAGAAATGAAGACTGTCTGCCAAGAAAAGATAGGGACACATCCTTCACTCTGTGACATTTTTTCCCCACCAATCCCATTTATCCTGGCTATAAAACCAGTCACCTTGTAAACACAACACACGCAGTTGAGAATTTGTGTACAATTCTTATGTTTTTGGAGACAGGATATGGCTCTGTGGCTCAGGCTGGGGCACGGGGACACAAATGACGTTCATTGCAAGCCTCACAATTGCGGTCTCCAATGATCCTCCCACCTCATCCTCCAATGTGGCTGGAACAACGGGCACCTTAACCCCTGATTGCCTGTTTGGATGGGTGTGGAGATGGGGACTCCCTTCAAGACCCGGGCTGACCTTGAGCTCCTGGGCTCCAGCCATCCTCCAGCCTCAGTCTCCCATTGTGCTCAGATTCCAGTCACGAGCCGCTGCCCCAGGCCATCTGGTTCATATTCAATGAAGGATCAAGGCCAGGCTCGGGGGTTCAGCCTTGTCATCCCAGAGCTTTGGGAGACTGAGGCCAGCAGTGAAATCTCGTCTACCATCCATCCCAAATGAACCAGGCGTAGTGGCACACACCTGTCATTCCGGCTCCTCAGAAGGCTGGGAAAGGGCTCGCTGGAGCTTGGCGGGCCAAGGCTGCATTGGTGGAGAGTGAGCCACTGCCATCCAGCAAGGGTGATGGAGTGAGACTCTGCCTCAAAGAAACAAAGGAAAAAGGATAAAAAAGAAGAGCATACATTTGTGTCTGGAGTTGGGATTATCATGAACAGAGAGATATAATTTGGGAATGATGCCCCAGCCTTGGACCTAGAGTTCCTGAAAGATGATGGATTGGCTGGCAATCAGACTTTGGCTTGGGAGGTCGAGGCAGGGGACCACATGAGCCCAAGAGTTCGAGACCAGCCTGGGCCATGCAGTGAGAACTTTTGCTCCCTGGAATGAAAACACTGGAATCGCGCATGGTGGTTCCTGTGGTCGTGGCTGCAAGGGATGCTGTGGCCTCTGTCCTGAGGCATTTCTTTGCATTGCCCCAACTGGCAGAATTTTGGAGTCCAGGCTGGGCATCATGGCTCATGGCTGTGAGTCCCGCACCATGGGAGGTAAAAGTAGGAGGCTGTCTGAGCCCAGGGGTCGGTGACCAGCCAGGGTGACATGGCCTAACCTTGTCTCAGCGTGAGGTCCCCAAAATCATCTCAGGCATAGTGGCCTCTGGAGTCCCAGCTGCTTGGGTGACAGGGTGGGAAGACCATCTGAGTCCTGCAGATCAAGGTCCCAGCAGCCCCAATCATGCCTCCTTGCCCCAGCCTGGCTGATGGAGACTCCGGCGACAAAAAAGATGCTTCCCACGTGCTTCATGATGGTCATCCACGGCTCCCCAAGGACAGGTCCGAGAGGGTGGGGGACAATTGAGTGATAGGGAGAGAAAGGAACTCTCCCCCCTCCTGAAGGTGGCAGACAGGGTGACCAGAACCTAGACTGTCCTAGGCATTGCCAGGCTGCCTTGATTGCTCTGTGTCCAATGGCCACCCTAAATCAGGGCCGTCTGTTCCATGAGTTCACACACATCTTTGCTGTGGGGCACAAGTGTAGTGGGTGGAGGCAGGCCTTCTGTGTCGCATGGTCAAAGGAACTGGCGAACGTTCCAGGTGGCCGCCTTTGAAACATCCTGCAAATGACAGGCGGGAAAGTGCCTTTTCCTCTCCCATCCATGAGGTTGACTCCTCATGCTGGGTAGCAGGGGTGGTGGTGGTGGTGGTGATTATTATTATTATTAGTTGGAGTCGGCATCCACTCTGTCACCCAGACGGAGGGCAGGGGCATACTCAGGCCACCGCGAACTCCAGTTGCCAGGCTCAGGATATTCTCCCACCTCGGTCTCCCGAGTGGCTGGAACCATAAGACTGTGCCACCATGCCTGGCTAATCTTTGGATTTATTTTTGATGACCGAGATGAGATCTCACCCTGTGAACAGGCTGGTGTTGAACACGGTCTCAGGCTCACCTGGGCCATCGAAGGGCTGGGATGCCAGGCTGAGCCTCAGAACCCGGCCTGAGGATGTGGTGGTGGAGGTGGTTTTTATTATTATTGTGATTTGGAGTCCCGCTCTGTTGCTCTGGTCAGAGGGCAGGGTCCTGCACTCGGCCACCATAGGCTCCACCAACTGGACTCTGGAGATCCTCCTGCTGTGGCATCCCAAGTGACCAGAATGACAGGTGTGCACCACCATGCTTAGCTCATTTCTTTGACTTGCTATAGACAGGAGGTCTCACCAAGTTAATGGGGCTGGTCCAGTACCTGGGGGCCCAGGCCATCCTCTCCCCTCAGGATCCCAGAGCACAAGGATGAAGTTGTGAGGCCCCATACTCAGCCTCGACATGCCGCCTGGGGCCCACCATAAGGCCCACTCCCTTGCAATGATCCAGAAACCAGGAGAGGGCAGCTGTAGTTGACCTCTGAACTATCCCCATAGAGGGCACCTGGTGCAGGAGTTTGTCTCTGCCAGGGTGCCCACCCCTCTGCCCACCTCGTTCTCCATGGTGGACCCACACTCTCCTCCCAGGCTCCACCTCGGTGAAAGGGAGGGCGTGCCTCTCAACACTTCAGAGTGCCAGGTACAGCCAGGCAACTAACAGATGTCTCCTTGGCACTCGAGGAGTCCAAGTCTGGAATATTTCCGTAGTCCAGAAGGTCGAGACCAGACTGGACACCATAGCAAACTCCTACCTCTACCCCAAGCAAAAACCAGAAAAACATGGTTGAAGGCAGGCCTCGGCAGGAGTATTTCCTCCAGCCCAGAGTTCAAGGCCAGGTGGGAAGACCAAAATGTCGACCAAATGGAAAGCCTGTGATCTCAGCAGTTTGGGATGCCCAGGCCGAGAGGATGGCTCAAGTTGGGCAGTTTGAGAGCTGCTTGGACAACATAGTGGGGAAAGAAATGAAATAATGAAGAAATAAAGAAAGAAAAGTCCATTCTCTTGCAAAACTTCTGCTCTCAGTCCTTCCCTCCCACCCCCCCACATGTGAGGGTTCCCCAAGTACGCCACTTTCCATCCCAAACACCAACAATGTCTGCCCCTGCTTTGGTGTGGGAGTTCTCAAGGCTCCCTGGCCGGGTTCCCGCTGGCTCTCCTCTCCGAGGTGAGTAATGTGCCCCAGGCAGGTCAAACCTCCAACTCAGCAAGGAGGACCTTCCACCAACAAATGCCAGGGACACATCCCTCACCATGGGACATTACTTCCCCCCAATCCCATTATTCCTGGCTCTACAGCCAGTCACCCTATAAACACATCACATGCAGTTGAGAATCTGTGTATGATTTTGAGACTTTTGGAGACAGGGTCTGGCTCTATGGCCCAGCTGAGGCCTGGGACATGACCATCATTTACCACTAGCCTCGAAATTGGGGGCTCTGGCGATCGACCTGCCTCAGCCACCTGAGTGTCCGGGACGATGGGCTCCTTGACCCCAGACCCCCTGTTCAGATGGGCGTGGAAATGAGGTCTCCCTGCGTGACTCAAGCTGGCCTTGGGATCCTGGGCTCCAGTCTTCCTCCTCCCATGGCCTCCCAGTTCTCTGGGATACCATGCATGGGCCACCGCGCAAGGCCTTCAGATTCGTTTTTGATGATGGATTGAGGGTGGGCTAGGGCTCTACATTGTCAACCCAGCACTTTGGGGGGCCGAGGACAATGGCCAGCCCAAGCCCATGGGCCAAGAACCACTCACACACCTCGGCGATACCTCGTCTCTACCCTCTATCCCAAATGAGCCAGAGGTGGTGGTGTGTGCCTATTGTTCTTGCTCCTTGGAAGGCCAGGTAAAGGTTATCCTGGGCCTGACGGCCTGAGGCTGTGGTGGCCAGGAGAGAGCCACCGACCTCCATCCTGGTCGAAGAAGTGAGACTCCTACTAAAAGAAAAAAAGGAAAAAAGGAAAAAAAAATGAGTATCCATTTTTGTACGGAGTTGGGATCATCGTGAACAGACAGAGATCATTTGGGAAGGAAAACCCAGCCTTGGCCCTAGAGTTCCCAAAAGACAATGAATTGGCAGATGATCAGGCTGTGGCTTTGAGAGGCCAAGGCAGAGGACAGCTGGAACCCAGGAATTTGAGACCAGCCTAGTCCACATGGTGAGAACTTGTTGCTCCCTCGAATGCAAACACTGGAGTCATTGGTGGTGGCACCCACAGTCTCGGCTACATGGGATGCAGTGACCTCTGTCCTGGGGTGTTTTTTGGGTCTCCCCCACCAAAAGAATGTGCGAGTCCAGGTCAGGCACCATGGCTCACAGCCATCAGCCCTACACCCTGGGCAGCTGAGGCAGGAGGCTGCCTGATCCCTGGAATCTGAGACCAGCCTGGGCGACATTGCCAGACCTCATCTCGGCAAGAGGTCCCCATAATTGAGTCAGGCGTGGTGGCCCCGGAGTCCCAGCTGCTCAGGGGTTGAGGTGTTAGGACTGCCTGGGTTCCACAGCTTGAAAACCTGCGAGCCACGATAATGCCTTTGTGCTCCAGCCTAACAAGCGGAGACTCAGGCGACAAAAAGACACCTCCCAAATACATCACATTGGGCGTTCACAGCTCCCCAAGGAAAGGTCCACTTGAGCAGGGGATGGTAGAGTGATCAGAAGAGAGAGGGGCTCTCCCCCACCAGAAGGTGGCAGACAGCATGACTGCAACCTGTGCTGGCCATGGCATTGCTGGATCGCCTTGATTGCTCTGTGACTGATGGACTCACTACCTCTGGGTTGTCTGTTCTGTGAGCTCACACATTTCGTTTCTGGGAAGCACGAGGGTGGAGGATGGAGGCAGGCCTTCTGGGGCACGTGGCTGAAGGCACGGGATGGACATGCCCTGTGGCCACCTATGAAACCTCCCACAAACAACAAGCCAGAAAGTGCCTTTTCCTCCCCCATTGCTGGGGGTGACTTCTCACGTTGGGTCACAGGGGTGGTGGTGGTGGTGGTGGTGACCCTCCGCCTCGGCCTCACAAGTGACTGGAACCACAGGCCTGGGCCACCACACCCGGCTGATCTTTGGATTACTATTTATGGCCGAGATGACATCTCAGAAGAGGTTCTGGGCTGGTGTTGAACCCGTAGGCTCAGGTCACCCACTCACCTTTGCCTCTGAAGGGCTGGGATACTAGGCTGAACCCCAGAGCATGGCCTGTGTTGATGGTGGTGATGGTGGTTGATATTATTATTCTTAGTCGGAGTCCCGCTCTGTCTCCCAGGCCAAAGTGCAGGGGCCCACTCTCGGTCACTGCAGTCTACATTGGTTGGGCTCTGGCAGCCCTCTCACTGTGACCACCCGAGAGGCTGGAATGACAGGCATGCACCACCATGCAGGGTTCAGGTTTTTGGTTACTTGTAGAAAGGTGGTCTCGCCAAACTGCCTGGGCTGGTATCACACCCGGGGCTTAGGCCATCCTCTTGCCTTGGCCACCCAGAGTACTGGGAGGAGAGGCATGAGACCCTACACATGGCCTCCACACCCCTCTCAGAGACCCACCGCGAGTCCTGATCCTTTCCAATGACCTGGGTCCCCAGAGTCGCCTACCAAGCCCTCCCAGGGGAAGTGCCTGCTGGAGAAGCGTGTCTCTGCTGGGGCATAAATCCCCCTGTCCTCCTCATTCCCCAGGGTTGACTCACTTGCCCCTCCCAGGGGCCACCTAAGGGAAAAAGAGGGCATAACTCTCAAATCAATGTGGGGACTGGAATGGCAGGGCAACTCATGCCTGTCACCTAGGCACTCCCTCCATGTGCTCCTAACTGGCCAGAATGACAGGTATGTGCCACCATGCTCGGCTTCTTTTTAGGCTTCTTGTAGAGATGAGTTCCTGAGGTGGTGCCCGGGCTGGTCTTGAACCTGGGGACTCAGGCCATCTTCTTGCATCATCCTCCCAGACCTTTCTCCAAGAAAGACCAGGGACACATCCCTAATCGAGGGACATTTCTCCCCCCCATACCATTATTCCTGGCACTAATGCAAGTCTTCCTGTGAAATCACAATGTGCAGGTGAAAAATCTGTGTACAGTTCTAATGTTTTTGGAGGCGGCCTGTCTCTGTGGCCTAGGCTAGAGGCTGAGGACACAACCATTGTTCACCGCCAGCCTTGAAATTGTGGGCTCCGACAATCCTCCCATGTCATCCTCTGGAGTGGCCAAGATGATGGGCATCTCAACTCCAGACCCACTGTTTGAATGTGTGCAGAGACGGGGTCTCCCTGCGTTGCCCAGGCTGTTCTTGGGCTCCTGGGCTCCAGTCATCCAACTGCCTCAGCCTCCAAGATTGCGGGATTCCAGGTGTGGGCTGCCACACAAGGCCTACAGATTCCTTTTCCACGAAGGTTCAAGGCCGGGCTTGAGGGCTTTGACTCCTTATCCCATTCTTTTGTGAGCCTGAGACCAGTGGCCGGCCTGAATCCACGGGCTGAGACCCACCTGGGCACCTCTGTGAGACCTCGTCTCTACCCTCAATCCCAAATGAGCCGGGCATGATGGAGCGCCTGTCCTTCTGGCTCCTCAGAAGCTGGGGATTGCCTCGCTGGGGCCCAGCATGATGAGGCTATTGTGGACGGGAGTGAGCCACCTCCCTCCATCATGGTCGAAGAAGTGAGACACTCACTAAAAGAAATAAAGGAAAAGGGAAAAAAAGAACAGCATCCATTTGTGAATGGAGTTGGGATCATCGTGAACAGAGACCATTTGTGAAGGTGGCCACAACCTTGGGCCTAGAGATCCCAAAAGACAATGGATCGGTGGACAATTGGGCTGTGGCTTTGGGAGTCCAAAGCAGGGAACTGCTGGAGTCCAGGAGTTTGAGGCCAACCTGGGCCACGTAGCGAGACCTTATCTCTCCCCAGAACAAAAACTCTGGAGTCATGCATGCTGGCGCCTGAAGTCCCGGATACATTGTATATAGTGGCCTTCATCCCAGGGCATTCCTTTACATTGCCCCTGTCAACAGAATGTGGGAATCCAGGCCAGGCACCGTGGCTCATGGCCATCAGCCATGTGCCCTAGGAGGCAGAGGCAGGAGGCTTCTTGATTCCAGGGTTTGGGGACCAGACCAGGTGGCATGACCAGACCTCATCTTGGCAATAGGTCCCCAAAATCATGTCAGGCATGGTGGCCCCCTGATCCCAGCTGGTTGGGAACTGAGGTGTTAGGACTGCATGAGACCCTCAGGTTGAGGCCCTGAAAGTCACGATCATGCTGTTGTGCCCCAGCCTGGCAGATTGAGACTCTGACGACAAATAGATGCCTTCCACATGTGTCACAACAGGTGTCTACAGGTCCCCAGGGAAAGGTCTGTGTGGGTGAGGGACAATGGAGTGTTTGGGCGAGTGAGGGACCCTCCCTCCGCCAGATGGTGGTGACAGGCAACCAGAAACTGGGTTGGCTGCGGTGTTTCCAGGCTGCCTTGATTGCTCTATACTTGATGGCGTTCCTACTCCTGGGCCTCTGTTTCAAGAGCTCACACATCTCTTTTCTGTAGGGCATGAGTGTGGAGGGTGGAGGCAGGCCTTTTGGGGAGTGTGGTCGAAGGTGTGGCAGAGACGTGCCTGCTGGCAACCTTTGAAACCAACTGCAAATGACAGGCTGGAAGGTGCTTTTTCCTCTCCCATCCCTGAGGGTGACTTCTCGTGCTGGGTCGCAGGGGTGGTGGTGGTGGTGGTGGTGGTGGTGATTTTTATTATTTGGATTCAGAATCCTGCTGTATCACCCAGGCTAGAGTGCAGGGCCACGCTCACAGCCACCGAAGACTCCACCTCTGGGCTCAGGCAATCCTCACAGCTCGGTCCCCCGATTGTCTGGAACCACAGGCCTGTGCCACTACGCCCAACTAAACTTTTTATTTATTTTGTTGGCTGGGGTGGGGTCTCACCCTGTGTCATGGGCTGGTGTCAAATCTGCAGGCTCAGGCCATCCACTTGCCTGGGCCTCCAAAGTGTCAGGATGCCAGACTGAGCCCCTGAGCCCGGCCTGTGTTTGTGGTGGTGGTGGTGGTTGGTATTACTATTCTGAGTCGGAGTCTTGCTCTGTCACCCAAGTCGAAGAGCAGGGACCTGCTTTTGGCCTCAATGGACTCCACTGGCTGGGCTCTGCTGATCCTCCCACCACAACCTCCCGAGTGGCCAGAGCGACAGTCGTGTGCCACCATGTCTACTTATTTTTTGGCTTCTTGTCGAGACATGGTCTTGTCAAGGGGCTCGGGGTTGTCTCAAACCCAAAGGCTCAGGCCATCCTCTGGTCTCGGCATCCCAGAGCACTGGGATGACACATGTAAACCCCCATGCCCAGCCTCCACCCCATCGAGGCCCCATTGCAAGGCCCACTCCCTTCCAAAGACCTGGGACCCCAGAGAGGGTGGCCAAATTTGACCATTGACCAGGGGTGAGCGCCTGACACAGGAGCATTTCTCCATCCAGGTGCCTACTCCTCTGCGTAGCTTGCTCCCAGATTTGGCACCTTGGCACCTCCCAGGGGCCATCTCAGGGAAAGGGAGGACCTGACTCTCAAAACTTCAGGAGGTTGGGGATGGCCAGGCAACTCACGCCTGTCTCTTTGGCACTGTGAGAAGCTGAGATGGGGAGATGGCCAGAGTCCTGGAGTTTGAAACCAGGCTTGACAACATCACAAGCCCCCAACTTGACACCAAGCAAAATCCAGAAAATCTTGGTTGAGAGCAGGCTTCTGTGGGAGTATTACCTCCTGCCCAGAGTTCAAGACCAGGCAGGAAGACGAGGATGTTGACCAAATGGAAAGCCTGTGATTGCAGCAGTTTGCAAGGCCAAGGCTGAGAAGATGGACTGAGTTGGGTTGTTTGAGAGCAGCCTGGGCAACCTAGTGAGGAAAGAAAGAAAGAAAGAAAGAAAGAAAGAAAGAAAGAAAGAAAGAAAGAAAGAAAGAAAGGAAGGAAGGAAGGAAGGAAGGAAGGAAGGAAGGAGGAAGGAAGGAAGGAAGGAAGGAAAGAAGGAAGGAAGAAAGGAAGGAAGGAAGAAAGAAAGAAATCCATTCTCCTGCAAACCTTTTGCCCTCAGGCCCCCACCCACAACCTGTCATGGGAGGATCCCCCAAGATCAACACCTTCCAGTCCAAACTCCCCCAATGACTGCCCCCTCTTTGGTGTGGGAATTCTCGAGGCTCACTGGCCGGGTTCCTGCTGGCTCTCCTCTCTGAGGTGAAAAATGTGCCCCAGTCAGGCTGACCCTCTGACTTGGCAATAAGGACCTTATGCAAAGAAAGGCCAGGGACACATCCCTCACCCAGCAACGTTTCTCCACTTTCCAATCTCATTTTTCCTGCCTCTAAAGCCAGTCACCCTGTGAACTAACCACACGCAGTTGAGAATCTGTGTACGATTCTGATGTTTTTGGAGATAGGGCTCATTTTGTTGGTTTATTGTAGAGACGAGGTCTCACCAAAGTGCCTGGGCTTGTCCCGAATGCGGGAGCTCAAGTCATCTTCTTGTCTCGGCCTCCCAAAACACCGGTGGAACAGGCATGAGCCCCCATGCTCGGCCATCGCACCCCTCTCTGGACCCCACCTTGAAGCCCATTTCCTTCAGATAACCTGGGACCCCAGTGTGGGCAACTGGAGTCATCCACCAAGCCTGACCCAGGGGAACGCCTGTGTCAGGCACATGTCTCCACCATGGCACCCACCCCCCCACATACCTCATTCCTCACGATGTAGCTGCTTGCTCCTCCAAGTGGCTGCCTTTGGGAAGAGAGGGCGTGACTCTCCAGCTTCATGGGGGGGATGGTCAGGTGACTCATGCCTGTCTCCTTAGTACTCGGGGAGTCCAAGATGGGAAAATGTCCTGAGCCCGGGAGCTTGAGACCAGGCAGGACACCATAGCAATCCCCCATCTCAACCCCAAGCAAAATCCAGAAAACCTTGGGTGAGTGCAGGCCACGGCAGGAGTATCAACTCCGGCCCAGGGTTCAAGACCAGGCAGAAAGACCAGGATAATGACCAAATAGAAAGCCTGTGATGGCATCAGGTTTTGAGGACCAGGCCGAGATGTTGACCAGATTTGGGCGGTTTGAGAGCAGGCTGGGCAACCAAGTGGGGAAAGAAAAGAATGAAAGAAAGAAAGAGAGAGAGAGAGAGAAAGAAAGATAGATAGATAGAAAGAAAGAAATCCACTTTCCTGAAAACCTTCTGCCCTCAGTCCTTCCCCTCTTGACCCCCACATGTGGGGTTCCCCCAAGTTCTGCACCTCCAGTCCCAACCCCCCCAATTGCAGACCCCGCATTGGTGCAGGAGTTCCAAGCCTCCCTTGCTGGGTTCCTGCTGGCTCTCTTCTCCTAGGTAAGAAATGGTTCCCAGGCAAGCTGACCCTCCGACTCAGCAACGAGGACCTTCTGCCAAGAAAGGCCAGGGACACATCTCTCCCTGCAGGAATTTTTTCCCCCAGTCCCATTTTTCCTGGCTCTAAAACCAGTTGCCCTGTGAATACACCACGTGTAGTTAAGAATCTGTTTATGATTCTGAACCTTTTGGAGACAGGGTCTGGCTCTGTGGCCCAGGCTAGGGCCTGGAGACGCTACCGCCATTAACCACCAGCCTTGAAATCACAGGCTGTGGCTGTCCTCCCACCTCAGCCTCTCCAGTTGTCATCACAATGGGCACCTCGACCCCAGAGTGCCGAGATGGGGTCTCCCTGTGTGGACTAGGCTTGCTTTTGCCTCCTGGTCTCCAATCATCCTCCCGCCTCAGACTCCCAGAGCACTAGAATTCCAGGCATGGGCCACCACACCAGGTCTTCTGGTTTTTTTGACGAAGGTTCGTGGCTAGACTTGGGACTCAACCTCATCATTCCAGCCCTTTGGGAGGCAGATACCAGCGGCTGGCCTGAGCCCACAGGCCAAGACCCACATGGGCACCTCGGCGAGATCTCATCTCCACCATCCATCCCAAATAAGCTGTGTGTGATGGTGCCCGCCCCTTGTTTTGTTTCCTCTGAAGTCCATGGAAAGGTTAGCCAGAGATTGATGGGCCAAGGCCGCGGTGGCAGGGACTGAGACACTGCCCTCCAGCTTGGGCGATTCAGTGAGACTCTTACTAAAAGAAAAAAAGGTAAAAAAGAAAAGAAGAAGAGAATACATTTGTGTATGGAGTTGGGATCATCGTGAACAGACAGAGATCATTTCAGAAAGAGGACCCAGGCTTGGGTCTAGAGTTCCTGAAAGATGGTGGATCAGCAGTCAATCTGGCTGTGCCTTAGGGAGGCCGTGGCAGGGTACCACTGGAGCCTGAGAGTTTGAGTCCAGTTTGGGCTATGAAATGAGACCTCATCTATCGCTGAAATGCTAACACTCCAGTCATGCATGGTGGTGCCCGCAGTCCCAACTACATGGGATGAGGTGACCTTCATTCCAGGGTGGGCCTTTGCAACAACCCCACTGACAACCAGTGCAAGTGCTAATGGCCATTAGCCCACACCGTGGAAGGCCAATGCAGGAAGCTCCCTGATCCCTGGGGTTGTAGACCAGCCTGAGTGAGGTAGCCAGAAGTCGTCTCACTGAGAGGAACCCAAAATCAAGTCAGGCGTGTCAGCCTCCAGAGTCCTGTCTCCTCAGGGCCAAGGCAGGGGGAACCCCTGAACCCCACAGATCAAGGCCCCAGGATACACGATCATGCTGCCATGCCCCAGCCCGACTGATAGAGATGCCTCCCATGTTTGTCACGATCGGAATCCATGGCTCCCCAGAGAAAGGTCCGTGTTGGCAAGGGACGATGGAGTGTTCAGGAGAGGAAGGGGCCCTCCCCCACGAATGTGGCAGACAGGGTGACAGAACTTGGCTGGCCGCAGCTTTGCCAAACTTCCTTGATAGCTCTGTGCCCTATGGCCAACCTAACTCAGAGCCGTCTGTTCCATGAGCTCACACACATCTTTCCCATGGGGCACGAGTGTGGAGATTGGAGGCAAGTCTTCTGGGACTCAATGCCGAAGATGCAGGACAAACATGCCCAGTGACCACTTCTGAAACCTCCCGTGAATAAAAGATGGGAAAGTGCCTTTCCTCTCCCATCCCTGAGGGTAACTCCTCATGCTGGGTGGCAGGGACGATGGGGGTGACAGTGGTATTGATTATTATTATTTGGAGTTGGAGGCCTGCACCACCATGCTCGGCTAGTCTTTGGATGTATTTTTGATGGTCAAGATGAGGTCTAGCCCAGTGTCCTGGGCTGGTCATGAACCCACAGGCTCAGTTCATCCATTCGCCTTGGCTTCTGAAGGGCCAGGATGGCAGGCTGAGCCCCTGAGCCCAGCCTGTGGTTGTGGTGGGGGTGGTTGGTATTATTATTCTGGGTTGTAGTCCTGCTCTGTCACCCAGGCTGGAGCATAGGGGACTGCTCTCAGCCACCACAGACTCCACCGTCTGGGATCAGGCTATCCCAAGTGGCTGGAATGACAGGTGTGCACCACCATGCTCAACTCATTTTGTTGGTTTCTTATAGAGATGAGGTGTCACCAAGGTGCCCAGACTGGTCTCGTATGCGGAGGCTTTGGCCATCCTCTTACATTGGACTCCCAAATTTCCGGGGTGGCAGGCATGAGTCCCCACACATGGCCTCCACACCCCTCCAGGGACCCCACTGTGAGACCCACTCCCTTCAGATGACCCAGGACCACTGAGAGGGGAGCCGGAATCTCTTACTGAACCCACACCATGGGAGTGCCTGGGGCAGGGACGTGTCTCTGCCAGCGCACCAAGACCTTTGCCCACCTCGTTCTCCAGGGTTTAACTGCTCACTACTCCCAGGGTTCAACTCACGCAAAGGGAGGACTTGACTCTCAAACATTCAGGGAGGGGGATGGCTGGGTGTCTCTCCCCTGTCTCCTCAGCACTTGGGGAGGCCAAGAAGGGAGGATGGCCAGAGCTCAAATATTGAGACCAGACGGAAAACCATAGCAAGCCCCCACCTCGGCCTTAAGCAAAACCCAGAATACCATGGGTGAGGGAAGGCCTCAGCAAGAGGATGCCCTCTGGCCCAGAGTTCAAGACCAGGTAGGAAGACCAGGATGTTGACCAAATTGAAAGCCTGCGATTGCAGTAGTTTGGGAGGCCAAGGCCAAGAGGATGCCCTGAGTTGGGAAGTTTGTTCACAGCTTGGGCAATCGAGTGAGGAAAGAAAAGAAAGAAAGTAAGGAAGAAAGTAAGGAAGGAAGGAAGGAAAGAAGGAAGGAAAAAGGAAATAAATAAACGAAAGAAAGAAATCCATTCTCATGCAAACCTTCTACCCTCAGTCCTTCCCCCCCACCAACCCCACAGGTTAGGGTCCCCCAATCTTGGCAACTTCCAGCCCCAACGCTTCCAATGACTGCTTCCACTTTGGTGTGGGAGTTCCCAGGCTCCCTATCCTGGTTCCAGCATGTTCTCCACTCTGAGGTGTGAAATGTGCCCCTTGCAGGCCGACCCTTTTTCTCAGCAATGAGGACCTTCCACCAAAAAAGGCCAGGGACACATCTCTCACCCACGGAAATTTCTTACCCCCATTCCCCTTTTTCCTGACTCTAAAGTCAGTTGACCTGGGAACACATCATGCGCAGTTGAGAGTCTGTGTACGATTCTAATGTTTTTGGTGACTGGGTCTGGCTCTGTGAACCTGACTGGGGCCCAGGGACATGACCATCATTCACCACTAGTCTCGAAATCACGAACTCCGGCAATTTTCCCACTTCAGCCTCTGGAATGGTTGGCATGATGGACACTTCGACCCCCGACCCCCTGTTTGAATGGGTGCAGAGATGGCATCTCCCTGCTTGGCCCGTGCAGAACTTGGGATCCTGGGATCCAGCCATCCTCCCATCTTGGACTCACAGAGTGCTGGGATTCCAGGCGTGGGCCACCGCACCAGGCCTTCTGGTTCATTTTTGAGAAAGGATTGAAACCAGTCTCAGGAGCTCAGCCACGTCATCCCAGTGCTTTAGGAGACCAAGGTCAGCGGCCAGCCCAAGCCCGCAGGCCATGACCCACCCAGTCACCTCAGTAAGACCTTATCTCTACTCTCCATCCCAAAGAAGCAGGGTGTGGTGGAACAGGCCTGTCATCCCAGTTCCTCAGAAGGCTGGGGAATGTCTCTCCAGAGACCAGTGGACCGAGGCTGCGGAGTCTGGGAGCGAACCACCACCTTGCAGCCTGGGTGATGCAGTGAGAATCCCACTAAAAGAAAAAAAGAATAGCATCCATTTGTGTCTGGCATTGGAATCATCCTGAACAGACATCGATCAATTGGGAAGGAGTCTCTAGCCATGGGCTTACAGTTCCTGTAAGATGGTGGATTGGCAGACAATCAGGCGTTGGCTTTGAGAGGCCGAGGCAGGTGAATGCTGGAGCCTGGTAGTTTGAGACCAGCCTGGGCCACATTGCAAGAACTCATTGGTCCCCGGAACACACCAATGGAGTCGTGCTTGGTGGCACCCATGGTCCTGTCTACATGCAATGTGGTGGCCTTCATCCTTGGACCTTCCGTTTCATCACCCCTGCCAACAGAATGTGTGAGTCCAGCCCGGGCACCATGGCACACTGCCTTCAGACACACTCCCTTTGTTTCCTAGGCAGGAGACTGCCTGAGCCCAGGTGTCAGAGACCAGCCCAGGAAGGTGACCAGTCCTCGTCTCTGTGAGTGTCCTCAATATCGAGTCAGGCGTGGTCATCCCTGGAGTCCCAGCTACTTGCAGGCCAATGCGGGAGGAATGCCTGAGTCCTACAGATCGAGGTTCCAGGAGCTACGATCATGCTGTCGTGGTCCAGCCTGGCTACAGAGACTCCGGCTACAAATAAGACACCTCTCACCTGCATCACAATGGACATCCACGGCTCCCTAGGGAAAGGTCCACATGGGCGGGAGACAATGGAGTAATTGGGACAGGAAGGGGCCATTCCCCACCTGAAGGTGGCAGACAGAACCACTGGAACTTGGGCTGGCTGTGGTGTTGCCAGACTGCCTTAATCGCTCTGTTCCCAATAGCCGCCCTAGATTGGGGCCATCTGTTCTGTGAGCTCACACACATCTTTACTGTGGGGTACGAGCGTGGAGGGTGGAGACAGGCATTCTGGCGCACATGGCCGAAGGCACGGGATGGACAAACCCAGTGGCCACCTTTGAAACCTCCCATGAATGATGAGCTGGAAAGTGCCTTTCCTCTCACATCCCTGAGGGTGACTCCTCATGCTGGTTGGTAGGGGTGCTTTTGGTGGTGGTGGTAGTGATTGTTATTATTTGGAGTCCAAATCCCACTCTGTAGCCTAGGCCGGAGTTCAGGGTCACGCTCATGGCCACTGTACAATCCACTTGCCGGACTCAGGCGATCTTCCCAACTTGGACCCCTGAGTGACTGGAACCACAGACCTGCACCACCAGACCTGGCTAATGCTTGGATTTATTTTTGATGACTGAGATTATGTCTCACCCCATGTCCTGGGCTGTTGTCAAACTTGCAGGCTCACCGTTCACTCACATGGGGCTCCAAAGGGCAGGGATCCCAGGCTGAGACCCTGAGACTGGCCTGGGGTTGTGGTGGTTGATATTATTATTATGAATTGAAGTCCCACTCTGTTGCCCTGGCCAGAGTGCAGATCCCCCCTCTTGGCCACAGTGACCTCCACCAGCAGATCTCAGGTGATGCTCCTGCTGTGGTCTCCTGAGTGGCTGGAATGATAGATGTGCACCACCAGGCTCAGCTCATTTTTTTGATTTCTCGTAGAGACGAGGTCTTGTCAAGGTGCCCGGGTTGGTCTTGAATCTGGGGGCTTAGGCCATCCTCTCGCCTCAGCCTCCCAGAGCCCTGGGATGACAAATGTGAGCCTACGTGCCCAGCCTCCACACCCCTCTTGGGGCCCCACAGTGAGCATCACTTCCTTCTGACAACCCAGGACCCCAGAGTGGGCAGTGGGAATAGCCCCCCGAGCCCTCCTCAGGGAGAGTGCCTGGTGCAGGGGAGTGTCTCTACTGGGTCACCCACACCTCCTCCCTCCTCATTTCCAGTGTGGACCCACTCGATCTTCCCAGGGGCCTCCTCAGGGAAAGGGATCGAGTGACTCTCAAAACTTTGAGTAGCTGGGATGGGTGGGCCCCTCATGCCTGTCTCATTGGCATTTGGGTAGGCTGAGAGGGGAAGATGGGATGGTTTTCGGAGCTCAAGACCAGGCAGGACACCATAGGAAGTCCCAATCTCAACCCCGAGAAAAACCCAGAAAACCTTGGGTGAAGGCAGGCCTCAGTGGGAGATCACCTCCAGCCCAGAGTTAAAGACCAGGTAGGAAGACAAGGATATCGACCAAATGGAAAGTCTCTGATTGCAGCAATTAGGGAGGCCCAGCCTGAGAGGATGGCCTGATTTGGGCTGTTTGAGAACAACCTGGACAACCTACTAAGGAAAGAAAAGACAGACAGAAAGAAAGAAAGAAAGAAAGAAAGAAAGAAAGAAAGAAAGAAAGAAAGAAAGAAAGAAAGAAAGAAAGATGCCGACCTCAGTGCTTCAGTCTGTAATCCCACACTTTGGGAGGACAAGGTGAGTGAATTGTAGAAGCCCACAGTTTTGAGACCCACCTGGGCAACTTGGCAAGATCTCATGTCGACAATAAATTTTAAAAAATTAGCTATGTGAGGTAGTGTGTGTTTGTAGTTCCTGCTGCTTAGAAGACTGAGGCAGAAGGAAAGCCGTTGCCCAGCAGGTTGAGGCTGTGGTGACTGGGAGTGGCCACTGCCCTCCAGTCTGGGTGACAGAGTGAGACTCTGACTCAAAAAGAAAGAAAGAAAGAAAGAAAGAAATCCATTCTCCTGCAAGCCTTCTACCCTCAGTCCTTCGTCCCTGCCCCCTCAGATGGGAGGTTCCCCCAAGCTCGGCCCCTTCCAGCCTCAAACCCCCAAATGCCTGCCCCTGCTTTGGTGTGGTATTTTCTGAGGCTCCCTGGAAGGGTTCCCGCCGGCTTCCCTCTCCTAGGTGAGTTATGTACCAAAGGCAGGCCAACCCTCCAATACGGCAACGAGGACCTTCTGCCAAGAAAGACCAGGGACACATCCCTCACCTAGGGACATTTCTTTACTCCCAAACCCCTGTTTTTATGGGTGTGGAGATGGGGTCTTCCTGCATGGCCTGGGCTGGCCTTGGGCTCATGGTCTCCAGTCATCCTCCTCCCTCAGCCTCACAGAGCTCTAGGTGACCAGGTGTGGGCCATCGTGCCAGGCCTTCTGGTTCATTTTTGATGAAGGATCATGGAGGCACACTGGGGTTCATCCTTGTCATCCCAGTGATTTGGGAGGCTGAGGCCAGCAGCCAGCCCTAGCCGGGGCACTACCACCCATCCAGGCACCTCGGTGAGACTTCGTCTCTAACCACCATCCCAATTGAGCCAGGCTTAGGGGTGCACACCTATCGTTCCAGCTCCTTGTAAGGTCGGGGATAGGCTTGCCAGAGCCTGGAGGGCCGAGGCTGCAGTGGCTGGAACAGCGCTACCACCCTCTACTCTGGGCGATGGACTGAGACTCCGACTCAAAGAAGAAAAGGAAAAAAGGGGGAAAAAGAGCATCCATTTGTGAATGGAGTTGGGATCATCGTGAACAGACAGAGATCATTTGGGAAGGAGGCCCCAGTTTTGGGCGTGTAGTTCCCAAAAGACTGTGGATCAGCAGACAATCAAACTGTGGCGTTGGGAGGCCGAGTCAGGGGAATGCTGAAGCCCGGGAGTTTGAGACCAGCCTGGGCCACATAAAGAGACCTCTTTTCTCCCCGGAATGCAAATACTGGAGTCACGCATGGTGGCACCCGCAGTACCAGCTACATGGGATGGGGTGGCTTCCATCCTGTGGTGTTCCTTTGCCTTGCCCGCACCGACAGAAAATGCAAGTGCAGACCAGTCACGGTGGCTCATGGCATTCAGCCCTGCACCCTAGGAGGCCGAGGCGGGAGGTTGCCTGAGTCCATTTGTTGGAGACCAGCCTGGGTGATGTGGCCAGACCACGTCTCGGCATAAGGTCCCCAAAATCGAGTCAGGCTTGGAGGCCTATGCAGTCCAGGCTGCTTGGGGGCCAAGGCTGGAGGACCACTTAAGCCCTGCAGGTTGATGCGCTGGGAGCCATGATCATGCTGCCATGCCCCAGCCCTGCTGATGGAGACTCCAGTGACAAAAAAGATGCCTCCCACGTGTGTCACGATGGGGATCCACGTGGGGGGACAATGGGGTGATTGGGAGAGAAGGAGTCCATCCCACCACTCGAAGGTGGCATACAGGGTGCCCAGAAACTGGGCTGGCTGGTGCATGACTGAACCACCTTGATTGCTCTGTGTCCAATGGCCACCTTAGCTCAGGGATGTCCCCTTCCTGAGTTCACACATATCTTTGCTGTGGGGCCCGAGTTGGAGATTGGAGGCAGACCTTCTGGGGCATGAGGAGGAAGGTGTGGGATGGACGTGCCCGGTGGCCACCTTTGAACCCTGTGAATGACAGGCCTTAAAGTGCCTTTTCCTCTCTCATCCTTGAGGGTGACTCCTTGTGCTGGGTGGCAAGGTTGGTGGGGGTGGTGGGGGTGGTGAGTATTATTATTTGGAGTCAGAATCCCCATCTGTAGCCCAGGTCAGAGTGCAGGGGCATGCGCACTGCCACCACAGACTCCACCTGCTGGGATCCTGTGATCCTCCCGCTCGGCCCCCCAAGTAACTGGAAACACAGACCTGCATTACCACACCCATCTAATCCTTGGATTTATTTTTGATGGCCAAGACGAGGTCTTGCCCCATGTCCTGGGCTAGTGTTTAACCCACAGACGCAGACCGTACACTCACCTGAGTCTCCAAAGGGCTGGGATGCCAGGCTGAGTGCCTGAACCAGGCCTGTGATCGTGGTGGTGGTGGAGGTTTGTATTATTATTCTGAGTCCATGTCCCTCTCTTTCACCCAGCCTCTAGCTCAGGGACCTGACTTGACCAGGGTGGCCTAAACTGGTTGGGATCCGGCAATCCTCCCACCATGGCATCTCAAGAGGCCAGAACAACAGGCATGCACCACCACACTTGGCTCATTTTTTTGGCTCCTTGTAGAGACAAGTTCTTACCAATGTATCTGGGTTGGTCTTGATCCATGAATCTCAGGCCATCCTCTAGCCTTACCCTCCCAGACCTCCAGGATGATAGGTGTGAGTCCCTGCATCTGGCCTTCAAATCCCACTTGGGGCCAAACTGCAAGGCCCACTCCCTTCTGATGAACTGGTGTTGGGAGCCAGCCTCAAAGGCCTTCAGGTTGACAGGGTCGGGAAGGCCAAAGACCCCAGGTTGCAGGGCAACTGTGGGCAGCTATCGGCCCTGCTTCTTATATTCATCTTGTTATGTTTGCCGGTGGTATCCAGAGTTGGGAGATGCAAAAAATTAGTAGTCCATTAAAAGAATCAATTTCTTTTGGAGAAAGGAGAAAGAAGCAATTAGTGATATGGAAATTTTTCTACTGATATATAACCCTCCACTTGAGTTTCTCTGTCTCCACCCTTTTGGTGCTTGAACACACAACAATGATTAAAAACTGCGGGTGGCACTCTCCTACCCCTGGGAGTCTTGGGCTGAATGTGCATCAGGGCTCTTCTTATCCCTGTCAGGGGAATATAGACGCAAATTATAAACATCATGTTTGGCAGCATAATAGACTTATTAGTTTTCGTTTTAGTTTTTTATGTTGGTTGCTCTTTAGGAGCTTTGGGGATGTTGTTTTTATTTTGCTAATTTTGAAATGTTATATAGGTATTTTTAGCACAATGAAAAATGTTGTTGTAATGATTACGTGTGTTTTAATTTTAGGTGCAGCCATTTATGCAAGAAAACAGCTGATGACCCTATAATTTGCAGTATACACAAACTTTTTGCATTTTAGAGCACATAATTAATATAGAAAGTTTGAAATAGTAGAAAAGACTTTGCAATTTTATGTAGAATAAATAAAATGTTAGGAAAACTTGTTAGTCAATAAGTTGTTAAAAGTTTATATGGTTAGGGTTAATAGAGAAAACAAATTGTGATAAATTACATGCTTTAAAGATATTTACTGGATACATTGTTACAGATTTGAGGAAAGACAGACAATATTTCATCACAATTAGATCAATGATCAAAATAAAATAAATACGTTTGTGTTTGAAGGCCAAGCTGCAACTAAAAGTGTAAAAACAACTTGAAAAGAAAAAAGATTAGTCAGCATCTGTCTTGCATAAAAACAGAGTCAGTGTCCAAGTTTTCTTCTGTGTCGATGCTGTTCCACCCTCAGGAAACCCTGACCTGCTGGAGCTAGACTCTGCCAGGTGGCGCCTGAACAGGGACCTGAAAAATAAGCCGTACTTCAATCAGAACGGATAGGACCTTTCCTATGGTGCTGCAGACCCCTATGTAGAGACAGGCTGAGCTAGGAAGGGTAAGCAGTTTTAGAGCCATGATATGATCATTGGGCAGAGTGAATCTAATGAAAGAAAAGTGTTCATAAGTATTTTGATGCATATGCTTTCTAAAAGAGGAATTAAAGTTTCCTCTACACGACTATCTTGTTTTCTCCATTATTTGCAAGAACAGTGACCCTAGATCCCTGAAGAAGGGATTGCTAATTTAGAAACATGGACAAAGGTTGGGGAAAAATTGAAAACTGTATTACACTCTCCATGGTCTGGAACGAGTGCCTGTAAATACTTTTGAATAATCGAATATAATTAGACATGTCATAGATCCACAGCAAAATGTTGATAAAATGCCCATTAAAGTAAAAGAGGAACCCTCCAATGTTCAAGCCTGTTACATGGGATGCTGAGATTATTTCTGTTTTTACTAATCATTCCTCTTTATTAGGAGGCCCAACTCTTTTTTCGTCACAAGTCAAAACTGTTATTAATCATAATTTTTCTTTTTCATGTTTTTCTAGTTCTCCTCCAACACGTTTTAGTTTACCTAAAAAATCAGAAAGCTCTCAATATTTTGGGTTGTTTAAACTCCCGTTTAAAAGCTATGGTAACTGATAGAGGCAAATGACGAGAGAATTGGTTTCTTAAATTATTGATGCTTGGGGACTCTGAACTTGCATTTTTAACCAGGGCTCAGGAGGATCACCTGAGCCCTGCAGATCAAGACCCAGGGAGCTACACTCATGCTCCTGTGCCCCAACCCTGCCGATAGAGTCCAATGACAAAAATGAAGCCTCCCATGTGCATGTCAATGGGCGTGCACTGCTCCCCAAGGAAAGGTCTGCTTGGGCAGGGGAGGATGGAATGATCGGGAGAGGAAAGGGCCCTCCCCCACCCTAATGTAGCAGACCAAGCGACCATAACCTGGGCTGGATGCAGTGTTTCCTGACCACCTTGATTACTCTGTGCCTGATGGCCACTGTACCTCGGGACCATCTGTTCCATGAGCTCACACTTCTCTTTGCCAAGGGCCATGAGTGTGGAGGGTGGAGTCAGGCCTTTTGAGAAACGTGGCTGTAGGCACAAGTCAGATGTGTCCAGTGGCCATCTTTGAAGCATCCCATGAATGATAGGTGGGAAAGTGCATTTTCCTCTCCTATCCCTGAGGGTGACACTTCACGCTGGGTGGCAGGGGTGCTGGTGGTGGTGCTTATTATTATGTGCAGTCAGAATCCCAGTCTGTCACCCATGCTGGAGTGCAGGGGCATACTCAGACACCACGGACTCCACCTGTGGGCCTCAGGTGATCCTCCTTCCTCAGCCTCCTGAGTGGCTGGAACCACAGGCCTGTGCCTCCATGCCTGGCTAATGTTTGCATTTATTTCTTATGCCCGAGTAGAGGTCTCACCCCATTCCTGGGCTGGTGTCAATCTTGCAGTCTCATGCCATTCACTCACCTGGGACTTCCAAGGGCCAAGATGCCAGGTTGAGCCCCTTAGACAGGCCTGTGTTTGTGGTGGTGGTCGTGGTTGGTATTATTAATCTGAGTCAGAGTCCCCCTGTTGCCCAGCCCAGAGGACAGGGGACCACTCTCAGCCACTGTGGCCTCCACCTGCTGTGCTCTGGCAATCCTCCCTCCACAACTTTCCAAGGGGCTGGAGAGAAAAGCATGTGCCACCAAACTCAGCTCATTCTTTTGGCTACTTTTATAGTCGAGGTCTGGACATGGTACCCAGCTGGACTCCAACCCAGGGACTCAGGATTTCCTCTCACCTCAACCTCCCAGAGCACTGAAAGGACAGCCATGAGCACCCATGCTGGGCCTCCACACCCCTCTCTGGACCCCACAGTGAGATCCTTTCCCTTCTGATGATCTGGGACCCTGTAGAGGGGGACTTGAATCACCCATCATGCACTCCACATGGGGAGCACGTGGAGCATTGGCATGTCTTCACCAGGGTGCCCATCCCTCCTCCTGACTTGTTCCACAGGGTAGATCTGCTAGTTTCTCCCAAGGGTTGCCTCAGGGAAAGGGAGGGCGTGACTCTCAAACCTTCAGGGAAGCAGGGTTGGCCGGGGAACTCACGCCAGTTTCCTTGGACTCAGGAAGGCTGAGACGGTAAGATGGCTGGAACCTGGGAGCTCCAGACCGGCTGGAAACCATGGCAAGCCCCCACCTCGACCCCAATTAAAAGCCAGAAAACCTTGATTGAAGGCATACCTCAGAGGGAGGATTGCCTCTGGCCCAGAGTTCAAGACCAGGCAGGAGACCAGCATGATGATCAAATGGAAAGCCTTTGAACACAGGCATTTGGGAGGGCCAGGCCGAGTGGATGGCTTGAGTTGGGCAGTTTGGCAACATAGTGAGAAAAGTAAACAAGGAAAGGAAGGAAGGAAGGAAGGAAGGAAGGAAGGAAGGAAGGAAGGAAGGAAAGAAAGAATGAATGAAAGAATGAATGAAAGAAATTAAGAAAGAAAGAAAGAAATTCTCCTGCAAACCTTCTGTCTCAGTCCTTTCCCCCCCCACATGGGAAGGTTTCCCAAGTTAGGCACCTTTCAACCCCAAGCCCCCCTGCTGCCCCTGCTATGGTGAAAGAATTCTCAAGCTTCCCTGGCCTGGCTGTGTTCCTGCCAGCTCTTCTCTCTGAAGTGTGAAATGTGCCCCAGGAAGGCTGACCCACCCGCTCGGCAACAAGGATGTTCCAGGAAGATAGCCCAGAGACACATCCCTCACCCAGGACATTTCTTCCCTTCCAATATCATTTTTCCTGGCTCTAAAACCAATCGTCCTGTGAACACACCATGCGCAGTTGAGAATCTGTGTACGATTCTCATGTTTTTGAAGAGAGGGTCTGGCTCTGTGGCCCAGACTGCTGTCTGGGGACATGACCGTTATTCATTGCCTGCCTCCAAATTGTGGGCTCTGGTGATCCTCCCACCTCAGCAACTGGGGTGGCCAGGATGTAGTTCACCTCTACCCTAGACCCACTGTTTTGTTGGGTGTGGAAACGGAATCTCCCTGCGTGGCCTGTGGTGGCCTTGGGCTCCTGGGCTTCACCATCCTCACACCTTGGCCTCCAAGAGCACTGGTATTCCAAACGTGGAATGCTGCACCAGACCTTCTGGTTCATTTTTTATGAAGTTTCAAGGCTGAGCTGTGGGGCTTAGTCATCCTAGCACTTTGTGAGGCCAAGGCTAGGACCCATCCCAAGCCTGTGGGCCGAGACTCACTCAGGTATCTTGGCAAGACCTCATCTCTACCCTCCACCCCAAATGATCAGGGCATGGTGGTGCATGCCTGTCATTCAGGTTCCCCAGATGGCTAGGGAAAGGCTAAAGGGAGCCTGGTGGATCAAGGCTGTGGTGGCCAGAAGCAAGCCACTGCCCTCCAGCCTGGATGACAGAGTTAGATTCTGACTCCAAAAACAATGAATAAAGAAAAAAAGAAGAATACCCATTTGTGTATGGAGTTGGGATCATTGTGGACAGAGATATAATTTGGGAAAGAGCCCCAGACTTGGGCCTTGAGTTTCTGAAATATGGTGGATTGGCAGACAATCGGGCTGTGGCTTTGGAAGGCTGAGGCAGGGGACCACTGGAGCCCAGGAGCTTGAGACATGCCTGGGTCACATAAAAAGAGCTCTTTGCTCCCCTGAACGCAAACACTGGAGTCGTGTGTGGTGTCGCCCTTGGTTCCAGCTACATGGGATGTGGTGCCCTGAATCCCATGGCATTTCTTTGCATTGCCCCTGCTGACAGAACATATAAATCCAGGCTGGGCACCGTGACTCACGGCTGTCAGCCCCACAGCCTGGGAGGCTGAGGTGGGAGGCTGCCTGAACCCAGTGATCTGAGGGCAGCTTGGGCAACATGATCAGACCTCATCTTGGTGAAAGGTACCCAAAATCGGGTCAGGCGTGATGGCTCACGGAGTCCTGTCTGCTCAGGGGCCGAGGCAGGATTACCACCTGAGCCTCACAGGTTGAGTTCCCGGGAGCCATGATTGTGCCATCACACCCCAGTCCTGCAGACAGAGACTAGGGGAACACAAATGACACCTCCTTCATGCATCATGACGGGCGTCCACAGCACCCCAAGGAAAGGTCCTCATGGGAGGGGGATGATGGAGTGATAGGGAGAGGTTAGGGGCCCTCCCCATGCCCAAAGGTGGAAGACAGGGTGACTCGATCCTGGGCTGGCAGTGGCATTGCCAGACCTTGATCGCTCAGTGCCCAATGGCCACCCTAGGTTGGGGTCGTCTGTCCCATGAGCACACACTTGTCTTTCCTATGGGGCTGAATGTGGAGGGTGAACACAGATCTTCTGGGGCACGTGGCTGAAGATGCGGGACAGACGTGTCCGGTGGCCACCTTTGAATCTCCCATGAATGACAGACTGAAAGTGCATTTTCCTCTCCCATCCCTGAGGGTGAATCCTCGCGCAGGGCGGCAAGGGTGGTGGTAGTGGTCGTGGTGGCGATTATTATTATTTGGAGTCAGAATCACACTCTGCAAGACTGGAGGGCAGGGGCACTCTCACAGCCACTGTGGACTCCACCTGCTGGGCTCAGGTGGTCCTCCCACCTCAGTACCCAGAGTGGCTGGAACCACAGGCCTGCACCACCTGGCAGGAATAATCTTTGAATTTATTTTTGACGAATGATACAAGGTCTCACCCCATGTCTCAGGCTGGTGTTGAACTCACTGTTTCTCTCCATCACTTGCCTGGGGCTGCAAAGTTCCAAGATGCCAGGCTGAGCCTGGACTGTGGTTGTGGTGGTGGTGGAGGTTCGCATTATTATTCTGAGTTGGAGTCCTGCTCTGTTGCCCAGGTGAGAGTGCTGGAGCCTGCTCTTGTCCACTGCAGCCTCCACCAGCTGGGCTCCAGCATTATTCCCACCACAGCCTCCTGAGTGGTCAGAACGAAATACCTGTGCCACCAAGCTCAGCTCATTTTTTTGGCTTCTTGTAGAGACGAGGTCACGCCAAGGTGCCTCGGCTGATCTTGAATCCATGGGCTCAGGCCATCCTCTTGCCTCACCCTACCAGAGTGCCAGTTTGATAGTGTGAGCCCCAGCGATTGGCCTCCACACCACTCTTGGGGCTCCACTGTGAGGCCCATTCCCTTCTGATGAGTCGGGATCCCAGAGAAAGCGGAGTAATTCACCCACCTAGTTTTCCATGGGAGCAACATCTGGTGCAAAGGTGTATCTCTGCCAGGGCCCCCACCCCTATCCCGCCTTGTTCCACAGGTTGGAACTGCTCACTCCTCCCAGGGGGCACCTCTGGGAAAGGGAGGACTTGACTCTCAAACTTTTGGTGGGGTGAGGATTGTTGGGCGACTCACACCTGTCTCCTCGGCACTCGAGGAGGCCAAGATGGGAAGATGGCCAAAGCCTGGGAACCCCAGTTCCGGCTGGACACCATAACAAGTCCCCACCTCGACCCCTATCAAAGCCCACAAAACCTTGGGTGAGGTCCTGCTTTGGCGGAAGGATCGATTCTGGCCCAGAATTCAAAAACAGGCTGGAGACTGGGATGTTGATCAAATGGAAAGCCTGAGAATGCAGTAGTATGGGAGGCCCAGGCCAAGAGGATGGTCCAAGTTGGGGGATTTGAGTCTGGGCAACCTAATGAGAAAAGAAATGAAAGAATGAGAGAAAGAACGAGAGAAAGAAAGAAAGAAAGAAAGAAAGAAAGAAAGAAAGAAAGAAAGAAAGAAAGAAAAGAAGGAAGGAAAGATGAAAGAAAGGAAAGAAATAAAGAAAGAAATCCATTCTCCTGCAAAACTTCTGACCTCAGTTTTCCCCCCCTGCCCTCCCACATGTCAAGGCCCCCCCAAGGCCGGCACCCTTAAACCCCAACTCCTCAAATGGCAGGATCCACAAGGTGCGGGAGTTCCCAAGCCTCCTTGGCCGAGTTGCTGCCGGCTCTCCTCTCTGAGTTGTGAAATGTGACTCAGGCAGGTCGACCCTCCAACTCGGCAACAAGGACCTTCTGCCAAGAAAGGCCAGGGACACATCCCTCATCCAGTGACATTTCATCCCCCTCATTTCCATTTTTCCTGGCTCTAAATATAGTCGTCCTGCATACACATTATGCGCAGTTGAGAATCATTGTATGATTCTCGTGTTTTTGGAGACGTTCTGGCCCTCTGGCACAAGCTGGGGTCAGGAAACACAATTGTCAATCACCACCAGTTGCAAAATCATGAACTCCGGCGATCCTCCCACTTCAGCCTCTGGAGTGGCCGGGACAATGGGCACATCAACCCTAGACCCACTGTTTGGATGGGTGTGAAAACAGGGTCTCCCTGCATGACCCAGGTGGGCCTTGGGCTCCTGGGCTTCACCATTCTCCTGCCTCAACCTCCCAGAGTGCTGGGATTCCAAACGTGGGCCACCATACCAGGACTTCTGGTTTGTTTATGATGAAGGATCACAGCTGGGATCTGGGACTCTGACTCATTGTCCTAGCACTTTGGGAGACTGAGGTCAGCAGCCAGCCCAAGCCTGTAGGATGAGACCATCCCGGGCACCTTGGTGACACTCATCTCTACCCTCCATCCCAAATGAGCCAGGCATGATGGCATGCGCCTGTCATTCTGGCTCCTTGGACGGCCGAGGAAAACATCGCAGAAGCCCAGAGGGTCAAAGCTGTAGTGGCTGGAAGCAAGCCAACACCTTCCAGCCTGGGGAATGGAGTGAGACTCTGACTCAAAGAAAAAAAGGAAAAAAGAAAAAAAATGAAGAGCATCCATTTGTGTATGGAGTTGAGATCATCGTGAACAGATAGAGATCATTTGGGAAGAGGCCCCAGTCTTGGGTTTAGAGTTCCCGAAAGATAGTGGTTCAGCAGACAATCAGGCTGTGGCTTTGGAAGGCTGAGAGGGGGACTGCTGGAGCCTGGTAGTTCGAGACCAGCCTGAGCCACATAACAAGACTTCGTTGCTCCCTGTAATGCAAACACTGGAGTTGCGTGTGGTGGCACCCGCGGTCCCAGATATACTGGATGCAGTGGTCTCTGTCCAGGGGCATTTCTTTGTGTCACCCCTGCAGGCAGAATGGATGAGTTTAGGCTGGGCACCATGGCTCCTGGCCATCAGCCCCATGCCCTGGGAGGCTGAGGCGGGAGACTGCTTGAGCCCAGGGTCAGAGAGCAGTTCGGTTGATGTAACCAGAACTCATCTCAGCAAGTGGTCCCAAAATTGAGTCAGGCCTAATGACCCACGGAGATGTGACTGCTCAGGTGCCAAGTTGGGATTGCCTCCTGAGCCCCACAAGTTGAGGTCCTGGGAGCCACGAATGTGCTGCCATGTCCCAGCCCTGCAGAGACTCTAGCAACACAAATGATGCCTCCACCTTGCATCACAGCAGGAGTCCACTGGTCCCCAAGAAAGGCCAGTGTAGGAGGGGGATGATGGAGTGATCGGGAGAGGAAGGGACTCTCCCCATGCCAGAAGGTGGAAGACAGGGTGACCAGATCCTGGACTGGCCACCGTGATGCCAGAACGCCTTGATCTCTTGGTGCCTGATGGCCGCCCTAGCTCGGGGCCATCTGTTCTCTGAGCTCACACACGTCTTTCATGTAGGTCACAAATGTGGAGGGTGGAGGCAGTTTTCTGGGTCACGTGGCCAAAGGTGAGGGACAGAAGTATCTGGTGGCCACCTTTGAAACCTCCCACGAATGTCAGCGTGGAAAGTCCATTTTCTTTCACAGCCCTGAGGATGATTACTCATGCTGGGTGGCAGGGTGGTGGTAATGGTGGTCGTTGTGATTATTATTATTTAGAGTTGGAATTCCACTCTGTAAGACTGGAGTTCAGGGGCATGCTCACAGCCACTGCGGACTTCACCTGCTGGGCTCAGGCAATCCTCCAATCTCGGACCCCAGAGTGGCTGGAACCACTGGCCTGCACCACCATGCACAGCTAATCTTTTGATTTTTTTTGGTGGTTGATACTTTGTCTCGCTCTGTGTCCCTGGTTGTTGTCAAACCCACAGGCTCAGACTGTTCACTTGCCTAGGCCTCCAAAGGGCCGGGATGTCCAGGCTGAACCCCTGAGCCTGGCCCCTGGTTGTGGTGGTTGTGGTGGTTGGTATTATTATTCTGAGTCGGGGTCACACTCTGTCGCCCAGGCTGGAGTGCAGGGGCCACTCTTGGCCACACAGCCTCCACAGCCTAGGCGCTGTGGCTAGACTTTATAACGGAAATAGGTCCCCAAAGTTGATACAGGCATGGTGGTCCCTGGAGACCTGGCTGCTCAGGAGCTAAGGTGGGAGGACCACCTGGGCCCCGCATGTTGAGGCTTCAGGAGCCATGATCGTGCCACCATGCTCCAGCCCATCTGGTAGAGATTCCAGCAACAAAAACGATGCCTCCCAAGTGAATCATGACGGGCATCTAAGACTCCCCAGGGAAAAGCCAGCTTGGGCAGGGGCAGATGGAGTGATCGAGAGAGGAAGGGGCCCTCCCCATGCACTAAGGTGGCAGACCGGGTGACTATAACCTGGGCTGGCTGTGGCATTGCTAGACCACCTTGATTGCTCTGTGCCCTACGGCCACCCTAACTCTGGGCTTTCTGTTCCATGAGCTCACACCAGTCATTGCCATGGGGCATGAGTGTGGAGGGTGGAGGCAGGACTTCTGGGATACAAGGCCAAAGGTGTGGGATGGACATGCCCGGTGGCCACCTTTGAAACATCCCATGAATGACAGGCAGGAAAGTGCCTTTTCCTCTCCCATTCCTGAGGGTGATACCTCACGCTGGGTGGATGGGGTGGTGGTGGTAGTGTTTATTATTATTTGGAGTTAGAATCCCGCTCTATCACCCAGGCCAGAGTGCAGGGTAATGCTCCCAGACACTGCGGACTCCCCCTGAGGAGCTCAGGTGATCCTTCCACCTCAGCAGAACGATTGACTGGAACCACAAGCCTTTGTCACCACGGCTGGCTAATCTTTGGATTTCTTTTTGATGGATGAGATGAGGTCTCACCCCATGTACCAGGCTGGTGACGAGCCCACAGGCTCAGGCCGACCACTTGTCTGGGCCACTGAAAGGCTGGCATGCCAGACTGAGCACCTGAACCTGGCATGTGGTTGTGGTAGTGGTGGGTAGTGGGTATTTTTCTTAATCGGTGGCCAGGTCTGTTGCCAAGGCCTGAGCTCATGGGACCACACTCAGCCACCATGACCTCCACAGGATGGTGATCATCCTGCTGTGGTCTCCCAAGGGGCTGGAGTGAAAGACCTGTGCCACCAAGCTCAGATCTTTTTTTGGCTTCTTTTAGAGACGAAGTCTGGCCAAGGTGCCTGGGTTGGTCTCGAACCCAGGGGTTCAGGTAATCCTCTCACCTCAGCCTTCCAGAACACTGAGAAGACAGGCATGAGCCTCTCTGCTGGGACTCTACACCCTTCTCGAACCCAACCACAAGGTTTGCTCCCTTCTGACGACCTGGGATACCAGAGAGGGTGGCTGGAGTCGCCTGCCATGCCTCCCCATGGGGAATGACTGGCACATGGACGTGTCTCCACCAGGGAGCCCACCCCTCCTCCCACCATTTTCTCCAGGGTGGACCCACTAGCTCGTTCAGGGACAGCCATGGGAAAGGGAGGGCATGACTCTCAAACCTTCAGGGGAGTAGGGACGGCTGGAAGACTAATGCCTGTTTATTTGGCAATTGGGGAGCCCAAGATGGGAAGATGGTCAGAGCCTGGGATCTCCAGACCAGGCTGGACACCATAATTAGTCCCCACCTTGACCCCTATCAAAACCCATAAATTCTTGGGTGAGGGCATGCCACAGTGGGAGAATCACCTCCGGCCCAGAGTTCAAGACCAGGCAGAAGACGAGGATGTCAATCAAATGGAAAGCCTGTGATCCCAGCTGTTTGGGAGGCCCAGGCTGAGAGGATGGCATAGTTGGGTGGTTTGAGAGCAGCCTGGGAAACCTAGCGAGGACAGAAAAGAAAGAGAGAGAGAGAAAGAAAGGAAGAAAGAAAGAAATCCATTCTCATGCAAACCTTCTGCCCTCAGTCCTTTCTCCCCCCACATGTGAAGGTCCCCAAGCTCGGTACCTTTCAACATCAACCACCCCCAAATGGCTGCCCTCGCTTTGGTGCAGATGTTCCCAAGGCTCCCTGGATGGGTTCCTGCCGGCTGTCCTCTCTGAGCTTTGAAATGTGCCTCAGTCAGGCTGACATTCTGACTCAGCAATGAGAACCTTCTGCCAAGAAAGGCCAGGGGCACATCTCTCACCAGAGAACATTTCTTCCCCCCAATCCCATTTTTCTGGTCTCTAAAGCCAGTCACCTTGTGAATACACTGCATGCATTTTAGAATTTTTGTGCTTTTCTCATGTTTTTGGAGACAGGGTCTGGCTCTGTGGTCCAGGCTGGGGTCAAAAGACTCGACCATTGTTCACTGCCAGTCTCAAAATTGTGGGCTCTGGCAATCCTCCTGCCTCAGCCTCCAGAGTGGCCGGGACTACAAGTACTTTGCCCTAGACCTTTTGTTTGGATGGGTGTGGAAACGGGGTCTCCCTGTGTGGCCCGGGCTGGCCTTGGGTTCCTGGGCTCCAGCCATAATCCCTCCTCAGCATCCCAGAGAGCTGGGATTCCAAACGTGGGACACCACACCAGATCTTCTGGTTCTTTTTTTGTGTGTGAGTTGGAGTCTCACACCAGTCTTCTGCCCAGACTGGAGTGCAGTGGCCACTCCTGACCACCACAGCCTCAACCTGCTGGGCTCCAGTAATCCTTCCACCTCAGCCTTCCCAGTAGGCGGAATTACCGGTGCATGCTACCACGCCTGGCTAATTTTTTTATTTATTGTAGAGATGAGGTCTCACTGCTCAGGCGGGTCTCAAACCCGCGGGCTCAGACAATCCACTCGCCTCAGTTTCCCAAAGGCGTGGGATTACAGGCTGAGCCACCAAGCCCGGTGCTGGTTCGTTTTTGATGAAGGACTGAGGCCGGGCTCTGGGGCTCAGCCTTGTCATCCTAGTACTTTGGGAGGCTGAGGCCATCGGCTGGCCTGAGCCTGTGAGCCAAGACCCACTCAGGCACCTCGGCGAGACTTGTCTCTACACTCCATCTCAAGTGAGACAGGCATGGCAGTGCACGCCTGTCATTCTGGCTGCTTGGACAGCCGAGAAGTCTCACGGGAACCCAGTGGGCCAAGGCTGCGGTGGCCTGATGTGAGCCACCACCCTTCATCCTGGGCAATGGAGTGAAACCCGACTCAAAGAAAAAACCAAAAAAGGAAAAAAAGAGTATCCATTTGTGTATGGAGTTGGTCAACAGACAGAGATCATTTGGGAAGGAGGCCCCAGTCTTGGGCCTAGAGTTCCCGAAAGATGGTTTATCAACAGACAATTGGACTGTGGCTTTGGGATACTGAATTGGGGAACCACTGAAGCCTGGGAGTTCAAGACCAGCCTGGGCCACTTAGCGAGTTTTCATCACTCCCCAGGATGCAAACACTGGATTTGCGTGTGGTGGCGCCTGTGGTCCTGGCTACAAAGGATGCAGTGTCCTCCATCCCAGGACAGCCACATCCCCACCGACAGAATGATCGAGTCCATGTCAGGAACCGTGGCTCATGGCCATCAGTCCCATGCCCTGGGAGGCTGAAGCAGGAGGCTGCTTGAGCCCAGGGGTTGGAGACCAGCCCGGTGATGTGGCCAGACCACGTCTCAGCATGACATCCCCAAAATGGAATCAGGCATGGTGGTCCCTGGAGTCCCAGTTAAGCAGGTGGACCTCCTGAGCCCTACAGGTTGAAGCCCCAGGATCCACAATCGTGCTGCCATGCCCCAGCCAGACCAACGGAGACTCTGGTCACAAAAATGATGCTTCCCACTTGCATCATGAGAGGCGTCCATGGCTCCCCACGAAATATCCACTTGGGTGGGGGATGATGGAGTGATCAGGAGAGGAAGGGGCCCTCTCACCATCCAAAGGTGGCAGACGGGTCACCGGGACCTGGGTTGGCCATGGCGTTTCTGGACTGCATTGATCATTCTGTGCCTGACAGCCACCCTAACTCGGGGCCGTCTGTTCTGTGAGCTCTCATGAGACTTTGTCATGCAGAATGAGTTTGGAGGGTGGAGGCAGGCCTTCTGGGACGCATGGCCAAAGGCATGGGATGGACTTGCTGGTGGCCACCTTTGAAATCTCCCACAAACGACAGGGGGAATAGATCTTTTTTCTCTCCCATCCCTGAGGGTGACACCTCAAGCTGGGTGTCAGGGGTG
Organism: Carlito syrichta; assembly: GCF_000164805.1. Taxonomy (NCBI): domain Eukaryota; kingdom Metazoa; phylum Chordata; class Mammalia; order Primates; family Tarsiidae; genus Carlito; species Carlito syrichta. The sequence continues at coordinate 25,361 of NW_007245652.1, read as the reverse complement.
ATAGTGGTGGAGGTGGTGGTGATAATTATTATTTAAAATCAGAATACCACTCTGTCGCCAATGACTTAGCACAGGGGCACCCTCACAGGCAAAATGGACTCCACCTACCAGTCTCAGGTGATCATCCTGCCTCGGCTCCCCAAGTGACTGGTATCATACTGAGTTGGAGTCACACTTTGTCTCTCAGACTGGAGCGCAGGGGACTGATCTCGGCCACTGCAACTTCCACCAGCTGGGCTCCAACAATCCTCCCTCCACAGCCTCCCTTGTGGCTGGAACAACAGGCGTGTTCCCCCACACTTGGCTCATTTTTTTGATTCTTGTAGAGATGAGGTTTTGCCAAGGTGCCCAGGCTGGTCTTGAACTCAAGGGCTCAAGACATCCTCTCGTCTCAGCCTTCCAAAGTGCTGGGGTGACAGGCGTGAGCCCCAGTGTCCAGCCTCCACAACCCTCTCAGGGTCCCACTGTGAGGTCTGCTCCCTTCAGATGACCTGGGACCCTGGAGAGGACAGCTTGAGTCACCCACCAAGACCATCCCTAGGGAGCACCTGGCACAGGGGTGTGTCTCTGCTCGGGCACAGAGCAGAAAATTGGGCTGTGGCTTTGGGAGACTGAGGTAGTATACCACTGGAGCCCAGGAGTTAGAGACCGCCTGGGCCATGTAGCAAAACCTTGTCACTACTGGGAACACACACACAGGAGTCACGTGTGGTAGCACCCACGGTCCCAGACACAGAATATGGTCGCCTTTGTTCTGGGATGTTCCTTTGCATTGCCACTGCCGACAGAACGTGTGAGTTCAATCTGGGCACCATGGAACATGGCCCTCAGCCCTGCACCCTGGGAGGCCAAGGTGGGAGGCAGCCTGAGCCCAGGGGTCGGAGATGACTCTGGGTGATGTGGAAAGACGTTGTCTCAGTTGAGGTCTCCAAAATCGAGTCAGGCATCATGACCACGGACTCCCAGCTGCTTGGGTGCAGATACGCGAAGAATACCTGAGCTCTGTAGGTCTAGGTCCTGGAAACCAAGATTGTGCCACTGTGCCCCAGCCTTGCCGACAAAGACTCATGTGAAAAAAATGATGCCTCCCAGGTGCATCACAGTGGGCGTCCACGGCTTCCTAGGGAAAGTTCCTTGTGGCTGGGGGATGATGATGTGATCAGGAGAGGAAGGGTCCCATGGTCCCACCCAAAGGTGGCAGACCACGCAACTGGAACCTGGGCTGGCCGCAGTGTTCCCCACCACTTTGATCACTCTGTGCCCGGTAGCTGCCCTACATCAGGGCCATCTGGTCTGTGAGCTCACACACTTGTTTTCTGTGGGGCATGAGTGTGGAGGGTGGAGGCAGTCATTGTGGGATGCGTGGCAAAAAAGTGGCATGGATGTGCCTGGTAGCCACCTTTGAAACCTCCCATAAGCAACAGTCAGGATAGTGCCTTTTCCTCTCCCATCGCTGATCATAACTCCTCACACTGTGTGTCAGGGGTGGTGGTGGTGGCAGTGGTGGTGATTATCATTATTTGAAGTTGGAATCCCACTTTGTTGCCCAGGTATGAGTACAGGGGCATGCTCAAGGCTACCAAGGATTCTATTTGCTGGGTTCTGTCAATCTTCCCATCTCGGCCCCCAAGTGACTGAAACCATAGGCCTGCACCACACCCTGCTAATCTTTGGATTTATTTTTCATGGCCCAAATGAGGTCTCACTCAGTGTCCTGGGCTGGGCTTAAACCCGAAGGGTCAGACCATCCACTCATTTTGGCCTCTGAAGGGCCTCAATGCTAGGCTGAGTCCCTGAGCCCATCCTGTGATTGTGGTGGTGGTGGTTGGCATTAATATTCTGAAATGGAGTACCACTCTGTCACCCAGGCCAGAGCACAGGGGCCCACTCTTGGCCACCGTGGCCTCCACCATCTGGGTACCAGCGATCCTCCCTTCATGACCTCCAGAGTGGCTCGAATGACAGGTATGCTCCACCATGCTCGGCTCATTTTTTTGACTTCTTGTAGAGATGAGGTCTCGCCAAGGTACCCGGGCTGATCATGAACCAAGGGGCTCATGTTAACCTTTCACCTCAGTCTCCCAAAGTATCGGGGTGAGAGGTGTGAGCCTCCATGCCAGGCCTTCACACCCCTCTAGAAGCCCCACCATGAGGTGGGCTCCCTTCAGACGACCTGGTACACTAGAGATGGTGGCCAGAGTGACACGCTGAGCCCATTCCAGAAGAGCGCCTGGTTCAGAGGTGTGTCTCCCCTGGTACATGCACACCTCCACCCACCTCAATCCCCAGTGTGGACCTGCTGGCTCCTCCCAGCATCTGCCTTGGGGAAAGGGATGGCGTGACTCTCGAACTGCTGGTGGGGGGGCGGCCGGGCAACTCAAACCTGTCTCCTTCACACTCAGGGAGCCGGAGACAGTAAGATGCCTGGAGACCGGGAGCAGAGACCAGGTTCGACATGATAGCAAGTTCCCACATCGACCCCAAGCTAAACACAGAAAACCTTGGGTGAAAGTAGGCATTGTTGGGAGGATCAGACAATGCCCAGAGTTAAGACCAGGCAGGAGACCAGGATGTCAACCAAATGGAAAGCCTGTGATCGCAGCAATTTTGTAGGCCTAAGCTGAGAGTATGGCCCTTGTTGTGCAGTTTGAGAGTAGCCTGGGCAACCTAGTGAGGAAAGAAAAGAAAGACAGAAAGAAAGAAAGAAAGAAAGAAAGAAAGAAAGAAAGAAAGAAAGAAATCCATTCTCCTACAAACTTTCTGCCCTCAGTTCTTCCCTCCCCACCGCCTCTCATGTGAGGGCACCCATTCTCAGGACCTTCAGGACCCAACCCCCCAAATGGCTTCCCTGGCCTTGGTGTAGGAGTTCCCATGGTTCTTGTCCAGGTTCTTGCTGACTCTCCTCTCTGAGGTGAGAAATGTGCCCCAAGCAGGTCGACCCTCAGACTCAGAAATTAGGACCTTCTGCCAAGTAAGGCCAGGGACACATCCCTCATCCAGGGACAATTCTTCCCCCTGAATCTCATTTTTCTTGGCTCTAAAGTCAGTCACCATGTGAACACACCACGTGCAGTTGAGAATATGTGTACGATTCTGATGTTTTTGGAGACAGGCTCTGGCTTTATGACCTAGGCTGGGGCCCAGGTACAAACTGTCATTCACCACCAGCCTCGAAATCTTGGTCTCTGGTGATCCTTCTGCCTCAGCCTGAAGAATGACTGGAAAACAGTCACCTCGATCCCTGAATCCCTGTTTGGATGGGTGCAGAGATGGGGTCTCCATGAATTGCACAGGACTGGCCTTGGCTCCTGAGTTCTAGACATCCTCTGCACTTGGCTTCCAGGAGCGCTGGGATTCCAGGCGTGGGTTGCCACGCCAGGCCTTCTGTTACACTGTTTATGAAACTTGGAAGCCTGGCTAAGGGTATCAGCCTAGTAATCCCAGCCCTTTGGGAAGCTGACACCAGCGGCTGTCCCAAGCCTGCTAGCAGAGATCATCCCAGGCACCGCGGCAAGACCTCATCTCTACCACTCATCCCAAATAAGCCGGGCATGGTGGAGTGTGTCTGTAGTTCCTGCTTCTCGGAGGTCGGGGAAAGGATCTCTGGAGTCTGGCCAGCCAAGGCTGTGGTGGCCGGGAGCGAGCCACCACCATCCAAACTGGGCGTCAGAGTGAGACTCTCACTGAAAGAAAAAAAGGAAAAAAGGATAAAAAAGAAGAGCATCCATTTGTATATGGAGTTGGGATCATCATGAACAGACAGAGATCTTTTGGGAAGGAGGCCTCAGGCATGGGCTTAGAGTTCCCAAAAGATGGTGCATCAGCAGAAAATCGGGTTGTGACTTTGGGAGGCCAAGGTGGGGGACTGCTGGAGCCCGGGATTTTGAGACCAGACTGGGCCACATAGAGAGACCTCGTCGCTCCCCAGAACACAAACACAGGAGTCGTGTGTGGTAGTGCCCGTGGTCCTGGACACACGGGATTCAGTGGACTTTGTTCTGGGGCATTCCTTTGTGTCACCCACACTGACAGAACATGTGAGTCCAGGCAGGGCTCCATGGCTCACGACCATCAATGCCGCACCCTGGGAGGATGAGGCATGAGGCAGCCCAAGCCCAGGGGTGGTATACCAGGCCAGGCAACATGGACAGACATCGTCTTGATGAGAGGTCTCCAAAACTGAAACAGGCATGGTGGCCCTTGGAGTCCCAGCTGTTTGAGGTCTGATGTGGGAGAACCACCTGAGTCCCATAGGTTGAAGACCTGGGAACCACGATTAGGATCCAGGTCACTGGAGACTCCGGCAACCAAAAGATGCCTCCCACATGCATCATGACAGGAATCCACGACTCCCCAGTGAATGGTCTGCGTGGGCAGATGACAATGGAGTGATCAGGAGAGGAAGCAGCCCTCCCCAAGCCAGGTGGTAGCAGACCAGCCGAGCAGAACCAGAGATGGCCACGGTGTTTCCGGACCACTTTGATGGTTCTGTTCCCAATGGCCACCCTAACTCGGGGCTGTCTGTTCCCTGAGCTCACACACATCTTTGCCATTGGGCACGAGTGTGGAGTGTGGAGGCCAGCCTTCTGGGACACATGGATAAAGGCTCAGGATGAACATGCCCAATGGCAACTTTTGAAAACTCTAGCGAATGACAGGCAGGATACTGACTGTTCTCTCCCATCCCTGAGGGAGACTCCTCGTGCTGGGTGGCAGGGCTGGTGGTGGTGCTGGTGCTGGTGATTATTATTATTTGGAGTCAGAATCCCACTCTGTCACCCAGGCCTGAGCGCAGGGGCACACTCACGGCCACCATGGACTCCACCTGCCAGGCTCAGGCCATCCTTCTGCCTTGGCCACCTGAGTGACTGGAACCACAGGCCTGCGCCACCATGCCTGGCTAATCATTGGATTTATTTTTGATGTCTGAAAAAAAGTCTCTCCCAGTGTCCCAGGCTGGTCTTGAACCCACAGGCTCTGACCATCCACTCGCCTCAGCTTCTGAAGGGCCAGGATGCCAGGCTGAACACCTGAGCCTGGCCTGTGGTTGTGGTGATGGTGGTTGGTATTATTATTCTGAGTCGGAGTCCCGCTCTGTCACTCAGGTCGGAGTGCAGGGGCCCACTCTCGACCACCACAGCCTCTGCATACTGGGCTCCAGTCAATCTCCTATCATAGTCTCAAGAGTGACACAAATGACAGGCGTGTGCCACCATGCTTGGCTCATTTTTTGGATCTTTCCAAGGAGCCTGGGCTGGTATCAAACCTGGGAGCTCAGGCCATCCTCTCGCCTCAGCCTTCCAAAGTGCCAGGGTGACAGATGTGAACCCCTGTACCCGGCCTTCATACCACTCTTTTGGCCCCACCATGAGGCCCTCTCCCTTCAGACAATCTGGGGGCCCTGAGAGGGCAGCTGGAGTCACCCACCGACCCTGGACCAGGGGAGAACCTGGCGCAGGTGTGTGTCTCCCCTAGGGCATCCACCTCTCCGCCTGCCTCGATTCCCAGTGTGGACCTGCTTGCTCCTCCCAGGGTCTGCCTCAGGGACAGGGAGGGCATTACTCTCAAACCATAGGGGGCAGCAGCTGGGAGACTCATGCCTGTCTCCTCGGTATTCAGGAAGGCCGAGATGGAAAGATGGCCTTAGCCTGGGCGCTGAGACCAGGCTGGACACCATATCAAAACCCCATCACGACCCCTAGCCAAACCCAGAAAACCTTCAGTGAGGACAGGCCTCAGCAGGTGGATCGCCTCAGGACCAGAATTCAAGACCAGGCAGGAAGACCAGGATGTCTACCAAATGGAAAGCCTATGATCTCAGGAGTTTGGGAGGCCCAGGCTGAGAGGATGGCCCAATTTGGGCAGTTTGAGAACAGCCAGGGCTATCAATTGATGAAACAAAAGAAAGAGGTAAAGAAGAACGAACAAAAGAAAGAATATCTTAGTCAACAAAGAAATCCTTTCTCCTGCAAACCTTCTGCCCTCAGTCCTTCCCCCCTGCCCCTTGATGTACAAGTGTCCCCCAAGCTTGGCACCTTTAAGCCCCAACCCCCATCCAATGGCTGCCTCCACTTTGGCGTGGGAGTTCATGAGGATACCTAGCCTGGTTCCTGCCCTCTCTCGTATCTGTGGTGAGAAATGTGCTTCAGGCAGGCTGGTCCTCCAACCCAGCAATGAGGACCTTATGCCAAGAAAGGCCATTGAAACATCCCTCACCAGGTGACATTCTGTCCTCCAAGACCCACTTTTTCTGGCTCTAAAGTCAGTTGCCCTTTGAACATACAATGCATGGTTGAGAATCTCTGTATGATTCTGATGTTTTTGGAGACAGGGTCTGGTTCTTTGGACAGTCTGAGACCCAGGGACACCACCGTCGTTCACCACCAACATTGAAATTGTGGGCTTCAGCAATCTCCCCATGACAACCTCTCGAGTGGCAAGGATGATGCGCACCCTGAGCCCAGATCACCTGTTTGAATGGGTGTGGAGATGGGGTCTCCCTATGCGGCCTGGCCTGGCCTTGAGCTCCTGGGCTGCAGTCATTCTCCCGCATCGGCCTCCCAGAGCCCTGGGATTCCAGGCCTGAACCACCACGGTCGGCCTTCTGGTTTATTTTCGATGAAGGACCAAGGCCGGCCTTGGGGGCTCAACCTTGTCATCCCAGCACTTGGTAGGTTGAGGTCAGTGGCCGATCCCAGCCCGCATGTCCAAAACATGCCCAGGCAATTCGGTGAGACCTTGTCTCTACTCTCCTTCCCAAATGAGCTGGGCATGGTGGCACATGACTGTCATTCTGGCTCTCCAGAAGGATGGGGGGAAGACTAGCTGGAGCCTGGTGGGCCGAGTCTGTGGTTGCCGGGAGTAAGCCACTGCCCTCCATATTGGGTGACAGAGTGAGATTCTGACTCAAGAAAAGGAAAGAAAAGAAGAGCATCCATTTCTGTATGGAGTGGAGATCATAGTGAACAGAGATCATTTGGGAAGAAGGCCCCAGACTTGGACCTAGAGTTCCCAAAAGATGGTGTATTGACAGACAATTGAGCTATGGCTTTGGGAGACCAAGGTGGGGGACTGCTGGAACCCAGGAGTTCGAGACTCCCCTGGGTCATGTAGTGAGACATTGTTGCTCCCCATATCGCAGAAAATGGAGTCACACATGGTGGCTCCCATGGTCCCAGCTACACGGGATGTGGTGGACTCCATCACAGGGTGTTCCTTTGTGTTGCCACCACTGACAGAACGTGCAAGTCCAGGCCAGGCACTGTGGCTCATGGAAATCAGCCCAGTGCCCTGGGAGTCTGAGACTGGAGGCTTCCTGAGCCCCAGAGTTGGAGACCAGCCTAGACGACATGGCCAGAACTTGTCTCAGTGAGAGGTCCCCCAAATCGAGTCAGATGTGGTGGCTATCGTAGTCCCAGCTGATTGGGGACTGAGGTGGGGAACATCCTGAGCCCCTCAGGTAAAGGCCCAGGGAGCCACAATTGGGCTGCTGTGCCCCAGCCTGTCTGATGGAGATAAAAAAGATGCCTCACATGTGCGTCATAACAGGCGTCCATGGTTCCCCAGGTAAAGGTCAGTGTGAGTGGGGGCAATGGAGTAATCAGAAAGGAATGGGCCCTCCCCTCGGCCTAAGGTGCCAGACCAGGCTACCGGAACATGGGCTGGCCACGTGTTGCTGGACCACCTTGATCGCTCTTTGCCCAATGGCCACCTAAACTCAAGGCCTTCTGTTCTGTGAGCTTACATGCATCGTTGGCATGGGGCACAGATGTGGAGGGTGGAGGCAGGCCTTCTGGGACAAGTGGTCGAAGGTCCTGGATGGATCTGCCTGGTGGCCACATTTCAAACCTCCCACAAACGAAAGGCGGGAAAGTGCATTTTTCTCTCATCCCTGAGTGGCAGGGGTGGTGGTGGTGGTTGTGATTATTATTAATTGGAGTCAGAATCCTGCTCTGTAACCAAGGCCGGAGTGCAGGGCATGCTTACGGCCACTGCAGGCTCTCCCTGCCAGGCTCAGGAAATCCTCCCATCTCAGCCCCCCAAGTGGTTGGAACCACAGACCTGTGCTAACATGCCTGGCTAACCTTTGGATTTATTTTTGATGGCGGAGACGAGGTCTCACCCCATGTCCCAGACTGATGTCAAAACCACAGGCTCAAGGCCTTCCACTTGCCTGGGCCTCCGTAATGCTGGGATACCAGGCTGAAGCCCTTATTTCTGCCTGTGGTGGTTGGTATTATTCTGAGTCAGAGACCCATTCTGTCACCCATGCTGGAGCACAGGGGCCTGCTCGTGGCCACCATGGCCTCAACTGGCTGGGCTTTGGCTATCCTCCCCCCACAGCCTCCTGAGTGGTCGGCATGATAGGCTTTCCCCACCAATCATGGCTTATTTTTTTTTGGATTCTTGTAGATACTAAATCTCTCCATGGTGCCCAGGCTGGTCTCAAACCTAGGGGCTCAGTCCAGCCTCTCACCTCGGCCACCCAGAGTGCTGGGATGTCAGGCCTGAGGCCCCATGCCCAGCCTCCACTCCCCTCTCGGGACCCAACGCAAGCACTGATCCCTTCTGATGACCCAGGACACTGGAAAGATCAGCTGCAGTTGCTGGACGAGCCCTGCCTGGGGAGAAGGCCTGAGGCAGGGACGTGTCACCGCTGGGGTGACCACCCCCACACCAGCCTCATTTCCCAGGATTGAACTGCTTGCTCCTCCCAAGGAACACCTTGGGGAAAGGGAGGGCCTGACTCTCAAACTATCGGAGGAGTGAAGATGGCCTGGTGACTCATGTCTGTCACCTCGACATGAGGTGAGACTAAGACGTGAAGACAGATCAAGCACAGGAGCTCAAGACCAGGCTGAACACCATAGCAAGCCCCCACCTCGACCCCAAGCAAAACCCAGAAAACGTTGGGTGAGGCCAGGCCTTGGTGGGAGGTTCGCCTCTGCCCCAGAGTTCAAGACAGGCAGGAAGACCAGGATGTCGACCAAATGGAAAGCCTGTGATCGCAGCAGCTTGAGAGGCCCAGATTGACAGGACGGCCTGAGTTGGGCAGTTTGAGAGCAGCCTGGGCAACCTAGTGTGGAAAGAAAGCAAAAGAAAAAAGAATGGAAGAAAGGAAGGAAGGAAGAAAAGGAAGAGAAAGAAAGAAAGAGCCGGGCTCGGTGGCTCAGCCTATAATTCCGTGCCTTTGAGAGGCTGAGGTGAGTGGATTGCCTGAGCCTGTGGGTTCAAGAGCCACCTGGGCAGTGAGACCTCATCTCTACAATAAATAAAAAAAATCAGCCGGGTGTGGTAGCGCATGCCTGTAATTCCGGCTACTCAGAAGGCTGAGGAGGAAGGCTAGCCGGAGCCTAGCAGGTCGAGGCTGCAGTGGCCGGGAGCAACCATTGCACTCCAGTCTGGGCAACTGAGTGAGACTCCAACAAAAAGAAAGAAAGAAAGAAAGAAAGAAAGAAAGAAAGAAAGAAAGAAAGAAAAAGAAATCCATTCTTCTGGAATCCTTTGTCCTCAGTCCTTCCCCCAGCCCCTTCCACATGTGAGGGTCCCCCAAGCTCGGCACCTTCCAGAAACAAAACGCCTTAATAGCTGCCCCCACTTTGGTGAGGGAGTTCCTGGGGCTCCCTAGCCAGGTTCCTGCCAGCTCTCCTCTCCGAGGTGAGAAATGTGTCCCAGGCAGGCCTACCCTCTGACGTGGCAATGAGGACCTTCCACCAAGAAAGGCCAGTGACACATTCCTCACTCAGGGACATTTCTTCTCCCCACCCTCGATCCTATTTCCTGGATCTCAAGTCAGTGACACTGTGAAAACCCTACGAAATGTTATAATCTGATGTTTTTGGAGAGAGGGTATGGCTCTGTGGCCCAGGTTGGTGCCTGGGGGCATGAATGGCATTCACTGCCAGGCTAGAAATTGAGGGCTCCAGTGATCCTCCTGCCTCAGCCTCCAGAGTGACCCAGATGATGAGAACCATGACTCCAGATCCCCTGTTTTGAATGGGTGTGGAGACAGGGTCTCCCTGCATAGCCCGTGCCTGCCTTGGGCTCCTGGGCACCAACCATACTCCAGCCTCGGCATCCCAGAGTGCTGGGACTCCAGCCGTGCCCAGTCTTCTGGTACCTTTTTGATTAAGTTTCAAGGGTGGTCTGGGGGCCTCAGTCTAATCATCCCAGCATTTTGGGAGGCCAAGTCCAGTGGCTGGCCTGAGTCTACAGTCCAAGACCCACAAGGGCAACTCGAGAGACCTCGTCTCTACCCCCAGCCCATGTGTACTGAGTGTGGTGGTGCATGTAAAGCCTCGCCAGAGCATGGCAGGCCGAGGTTGCAGTGGCTGGTAGCAAGCCACCATCCTACATCCTGGGTGACGAAGTGAGACTCTGACTCAAAGAAAAAAGAGAAAAGGAAAAAAAGATGCACATCCATTTGTGTATGGAATTGAAATCATGGTGAACAGACAGAGATCATTTGGGAAGGAGGTCCCAGTCTTGGGCCTAGAAGACCTGAAAGATGGTGGATCGGCAGACAATTGGACTGTGACTTTGGGAGGCCAAGTTGGGGCAAGGCTGGATCTTGGGAGCTGGAGACCAGCCTGGGCCAGGTAGTGAGACCTCGTTGCTCCTCAAAATGCAAAAACTGGAGTCACATATGGTGACGCTCATAGTCCCAGTTATATAGGATGTGGTGGACTCCGTCCCACAGTGTTCATTTGCATAGACCCTGTCAACAGAATGTGTGAGTTCAGGCCAGGCACTCTGAACCACAGTTGTCAGCCATGCAACCTATGAGGCCAAGGCAAGATGCTGTCGGAGTTCACGGGTTGAACACCTGCCAGGCAACATGGCAAGACCTCATCTTGTCAACAGGTCCCCAAAATCGAGTCAGGCATGGTGGCCTGTGGAATCCTGGCTGCTAGGGCCCAAGACGGGAGGAACAGCTGAGTCCCATAGATGGAGGCCCCAGGAGCCAGGATCCTGCCGCCATGCCCCAATCCAGCCTATGGAGACAATAGCGACAAAAATGATGCATCTCACATATGTCACGACATGCATCCATGGCTCTCCAGGGAAAGGTCTGCATGGGAGGGGGATGATGGAGTGATCAGGAGAGGAAGGCGCCCTTGCCCTGGCCGAAGGCGGCAGACCAGGGAACTGGAACCAGGGCTGGTCATGGCATTGCTGGATTGCCTTGATTGCTCTGTTTCTGAAGGCCACCCTAACTGGGGGCAGTTTGTTCTGTGAACCTCCAGGCTTCTTTGCCTTGAGGCACAAGTCTGGAAGGTGGATGCAGGTCATCTTGGGTGTGTGGCTGAAGGCATGGGAGGAACGTGCCCGGTGGTCACCTTTGAAATATCCTGTCAATGAAAGGCCAGAAAGTGCCTTTTCCTCTCCCATCCATGAGGATGACTCCTCACGCTGAGTGGTCCTGGTGGTGGTGGTGGTGATTATTATTATTTGGAGTCAGAATCCCACTCTCTCAACCAGGTCAGAATACAGGGGTATGCTCACGGCCACCGCAGCCTCCACCTGCTGTGCTTAGGTGATCCTCGTGGCTTGGTCCTCCGAGTGGCTGGAACCACAGACCTGTGCCACTACACCCTGCTAATATTTGGATTAAAACTGATGCCTGAGACGAGGTCTCACCCAGGGTCCCGGGCTATTGTCAAACCTGCAGGCTCAGGCCATCCACTTACCTGGGCCTCTGAAGGCCTGGGATGCCAAGCTGAGCCCCTGAACCTGGCCTGTGGTGGTGATTGTGGTGGTGGTGGTTGGTATTATTCTGAGTCAGAGTCCCGCTCTGTCACCCAGTCTGGAGTGCAAGGGCTCACTCTTGGCCACCGCGGCCTCCACTGGCTGGGTGCCAACAATCCTCCTGTTGTGGCCTCCTGAGTGGCCAGAATGACAGGCATGTATCAACATTCTCTGCTCATTTTTTTGACTTCTTCTAGAGACTAGGTCCCACCGAGGTGCCCAGACTGATCTTAAACCCGTGGGCTCAGGCCATCCTCTCGCCTCAGCATACCAGAGCACAGGGATGAAAGGTGTGAGCCACCATGCTGGCCTCCACACCTGTCTCGGGGCCCACCCCATGGCCCGCTGCCTTACAATGTCCCAGAAACCCAGCAAGGGTGCCCGTAATTGCCCGCTGAACCATCTCCAGGGAGAGCAGCTGGTGCAGGGGTGTGTCTCCACTGGGGAGCCCACCCCTCCACCAGCCTCATTCCCCAGGGTGGACCCACACACTCCTCCCAAGGGGAGCCTCTGGGAAAGAGAGGGCATGCATCTCAAATCATCAGAGGAGTGGGGATGGCCTGGCAACTCACGCTGTCTACTTGGCAGTCTGGGAGGCCAAGACGGGAAGATAGTTGGGGCCCAGGAACTAGAGACCAGGTTGGACATCATAGCAAGCCCCTACCTCTATCCGAAGCAAAACCCAGAAGATTTTGGATGAGGGCCGGCCTGGCCGGAGGATCAGCTCTGGCCCAGGGTTCAAGACCAGGCAGGAAGACCAGGATGTTGACCAAATGGAAAGCCTGTGATCACAGCAGTTTGGGAGGCAATGGCCGAGAAGATGTCCCAATTTGCATGGTTTGAGAGCAGCCTGGGCAACATTGTGAGGAAAGAAAAGAAAAGAAAGCAAGAAGGAATGAAGGAAAGAGAGAAAGAAGGAAAGAAGGAGAACAAAGAAAGGAAGAAAGAAAGAAAGAGAAAGAATGAAAGAAAGAAAAAATGTAAATCAATAAAGAAATACATTCTCCTGCAAACCTTCTCCCTAAGTCCTTCCCCCACGCCCCCCCCACACATACAAGGGCCCCATGCTAGGTATCCTTCAGTCCCTACCATCTCAATGGCTGCCACTCTTTGGTGTGGTAGTTCCCGAGGCCCCGTGGCCGTGTTTTTGCTGGCTCTCTATGAGGGGAGATATGTGCCCCAGGCAGGCTGACCCTTTGATTCAGCAATGAGAACCTTCTGTGAAAAAAGGCCAGGGACATATCCCTCACCCAGAAACATTTTTTCCCCAATACCATTTTTCCTGGCTTTAAAGCCAGTCGCCCTGTGAACACGCCGTGCACAGTTGAGAATCCGTGTATAATTCTGATTTTTTTGGAGACAGGGTCTAGCTCGACCCAGGACCCCGTGATTGGATGGGTGAAGAGACAGAGTCTCCTTGCATGGCCTGGACTGGCCTTGGTATCCTGGGCTCCAGTCATCCTCCTGCCTAAGCCTCCCAGAGCACTGGGATTCCAGGCGTGAGCCGCTGGGTCAGTCTTCCTGGTTTGATTTAGATGATGGTTCAAGGCCGAGCTTGGGAGCTCAGTCTCTTCAAGTCAGTGATTTGGGAGGCCAAGACCAGTAACCAGCCTGAGCCCATGGACTGCGACCCACCCGGGCACCTGGGTGAGACCTCATCTCTGCCCTCCATCAGTAGTGAACCAAGAGTGGTGGTGTTCGCCTGCCATTCCAGCTCCTTGGAAGGCCAAGGAAAGTCTCGCCAGAGCACTGTGAGTCAAGGCTGTGGTGGCTGGGAGAGAGCTACCGCCCTCCACCCTGGGTGATGGAGTGAGATTCTGACTCAAAAAAGGAAAAAATAGAAAAGCATCCATTTGTGTATGGAGTTCGGATCATCGTGGACAGACAGAGATCATTTGAGAAAGAGACCCCCAGCTTCTTCGGCCTACAATTCCTGAAAGACAGTGGATTGGCAGACAATGGGGCTGTGACTTTGGGAGGTCAAGACAGGGGACTCAGAAAGTTCAGGACTTCGAGACAAGTCTGGGCCACATAGTGAGACCCTGTCACTTCCCAGAATGCAAACATTGGAGGTGCACGTGGTGGCACTCATGGTCCCGGCTACACCAGATGCATTGGACACTATCCCAGAGTATTCCATTGCATCTCCCCTGCCGACAGAATTTGCAAGTCCAGGATGGGCACCATGGCTCATGGCCGTCAGCCCCATGACCTGGAAGGCCGAGATGGGAGGGTGCCTGAACCCAGGAATAAGAGACCAGCCTGGATGACGTGCCCAGACCTCGTCTCCCTAAGAGGTCCCCAAAACCGAGTCAGGTATGATGTTTTACAGAGTTCTGGCTCCTCAGGGGCCGAGGCAGGAGGAAAGTCTTAACCCAGCATGTCAATGGCCTGGGACCAACAATCATGTTGCTTTGCCCAAGCCTGACTGACAGAGACCATGGGAACACAAAAGACACCTCCCACATGCATCATGATGTACGCCCATGGCTCCCGAGGGAAATGTCTATGTGGGCGGGGGATGATGGAGTAATCAGGAGAGGAAGGGGCCCTCCCCATGCCTGAAGGTGGAAGACAGGGCAACTGGAACCTGAGCTGGCCATCGCTTTGCCAGACCGCCTTCATTGCTCTGTGCCCAATGGCCACCCTATACTGGGGCCATCTGTTCCTTGAGCTTACACACATCTTTCCTGTCGGGCACGACTGGGGAGGGTGGAAGCAGGCCTTCTGGGGCATGTGGTCAAAGGCATGGGACGGATGTGCCCAATAGCCACATTTGAATGGCAGACCAGAAAGTGCTTTTTCCTCTCCCATCCCTAAGGATTACTACTCATGCTGGGTGGCAGTGGGGTGGTGATGCTGTTAGTGATTATTATTTGGATTTGGAATCCCTCTCTGTCACTCATGACAGAGCACAGGGGCATGCTCACAGCTACTGTGGACTCCACATGCCAGGCTCAGGCAATCCTCCTGCCTTGGCCCCCAGAATGGCTGGAACTACAGGCCTGCACCACCACACCCAGTTATTCTTTAGATTTCTGCTTGATGGCAGAGATGAGGCCTTACCACCTACTCCATACTGGTGTCAAACCTACGGGTTCAGGCCATCCACTTGCCTGGGTGTCCAAAGGGACAGGATGCCAGACTGAGCCCCTGAGCACGGCCTGTGTTTGTGGTGGTGGTGGTGGTTGGTGTTATTATTCTGAGTCACAGTCCCATTCTGTCACCCAGTCCAGAGTTCAGGGGCCCACTCTTGGCCACCATGGCCTCCAGCAGCTGGGCTCCAGCAATCCTCCCATAATGGCCTTCTGAGTCCCAGAACGACAGGCATGCACCACCATCCTCGGCTCTTTTTTTGGCTTCTTCTAGAGACGAGGTCTCGCCAAGTTACCCAGACTGGGCTTGAACCCAGGAGCTCAGGCCATCCTCTTGCCTTGGCCTACCAGAGCACAGGTATGATAGGCGTGAGCCCCCGCACTGGCCTTCACACCCCTCTTAGTTCCCACCATGAGGCTCACTGCCTTCCGATGTCCCAGGAACCCAGCAGGGGCGACCGTAGTCACCCACAAAGTCATCCCTGGCAAGAGGCACTAGCCCAGGGGTGTGTCACCAGCTGAGCACCAAACTCCTCCACACGCCTCATTCCCCAGGGTGGACCTGCATGCTCCTCCCAAGAGCCGCCTCTGGCAAAGAGAGGGCATGATTCTCAAATAGGGGATGTCGGGACAGCCTGGCAATTCACGCCTGTCTCCTTGACATTCTGGGAGGCCGATATGGGAAGATGGCTGGAGATCGGGAGCTAGAGTTCATGTTGGACACCATAGCAAGCTCCCTTCTTGACCCCAAGCAAAACCAGAAGACCTTGGGTGAGGGAAGGCCTAGTGGGAGGATCACCTCTGGCCCAGGATTGAAGGCAAGGCAGGAGAATTAGGATGTCAACCAAATGGAAAGCCTGTGATCGCAGGAGTTTGGGAGGCAACGGCCAAGAGGATGTCCAGATTTGGGCAGTTTGAGGGCAGCCTGGGAAACATAGTGAGGAAAGAAAAGAAAAGAAAGAGAGAGAGAGAGAGAGAGAGAGAGAAAGAAAGGAAGGAAGGAAGGAAGGAAGGAAGGAAGGAAGGAAGGAAGGAAGGAAGGAAGGAAGGAAGGAGGGAGGGAGGGAGGGTAGGAAGGAAGGAAGGAAGGAAGAAAAGAAGAGAGGAAGAAAGGAAAAAAGGAAGAAAAGAAGAAAGAAGGAAATAATGAAAGAAAAAATGAAAGAAAGAAAATGTAAGTCAACAAAGAAATCCATTCTCCTGCAAACCTTCTCCCTAAATCCTTCCTCCATGCCCCCTCACACATATGAGGGTCCCCATGCTCGGCACCCTACAGCCCCTACCACCCCATTGGCTGCCACCCTTTGGCGTGTGAGTTCCCGAGGCTCTCTGGCCATGTTCTTGCCGGCTCTCTCTACGAGGGGAGAAATGTGTCCCAGGCAGGCTGACCCTTTGACTTGCCAATAAGGAACTTTCACCAAAAAAGGCTGAGAACACATCTCTCACCCGGGGACATTTTTTCCCCCAAATCCCATTTTTCCTGGCTCTAAAGCCAGTCACACTGTGAACACATCGTGCACAGTTGACAATCTGTGTATAATTCTGATTTTTTGGAGACAGGGTTTGGCTCTGTGATCCAGGTTGGGGCCCAGGGGCACAAACGTCCTTCACTGCCAGCCTCGAAATCATGGGCTCCGACTATCCTCCCACCTCAGCCTTCAGTGTGGCCGGGACGACAGACACCTTTACCCAAACCACCTGTTTGAATGGGTGCAGAGACAGGGTCTCCTTGCGTGGCCCAGGCTGGCCTCAAGCTTCTGGACTGCAGCCATCCTCCTACCTAAGCCTCCTAGAGCACTGTGATTCCAGGCATGAGCTGCTGGGTCAGGCCTTCTGGTTCAATTTAGACAAAGGATCGAGGTCGGGCTCAGGGCTCATCCTCATCCACCTAGCAATTTGGGTGACTGAGGTTAGCAGCCAGCCCGAGCCCATGGGCCAAGACCTGCCTGGGCATCTGGGAAATATCTCGTCTCTTTCCCCCATCAGTAATGAACTGGGAGTGGTGGCATGTGCCTGTCATTCCTGCTCCTCAAAAGGCTGAGGTAAGGCTTGCCAGAGCTCAACCCAGGCTGAGGTTGCAGTGCCTGGGAGAGAGCTACCCACCTCCACTCTGGGCGATGGAGTGAGATTGCAAGTCAAAGAAAAAAAAGAAAAAAGGACAAAATAGAAGAGCATCCATTCGTGTATGAAGTTGGGATCATCGTGAACAGACAGAGATCATTTGGGAAGGAGGCCCCAGTCTTAGGCCTACAATTCCCGAAAGATGTTGGATCGGCAGAAAATGAGGCTGTGGCTTTGAGAGGCCAAGGCAGGGTACCGAGAGAACGCAGGACTTTGAGACCAGCCTGGGCCATGTAGCAAGAACTCATCACTCCCCAGAACGCAAACAGGAGGTGCAAGGTGGTGGCACCTGTGGTGCTGGCTTCATGGGATGAGGGGGCCTCCGCCCCGGAGCATTCATTTGCATGAACCCAGTGGTAGAACTCTTGAGTACAGTACAGGCACCATGGCTTATGGCCATCCACCCCATGCCCTTGGAGGCTGAGGGTGAGGCTGCCTGAGCCAAGGGGTTGGAAACCAGCCCAGGCGATGCAGTCAGATTTTGTCTTGGTGAGAGATTCCCAAAATAAAGTCAGGCATGGTGGCCACCAGAGTCCTGGCTGCTCTGGGGCCAAGGTGAGATGACCACCTCAGCCCCACAGGTTGTGGGCCCAGGAGCCACGATTCTGTTGCCATGCCACAGCCCAGCCAATGGTGACTCCAGCAAAAAAAGGGGCCTCCCACATGAGTCATGACAGGTGACATGGCTCCCCAGGGAAAGGTCCACATGGGCAGCAGACGATGGAGTAATCGGGAGAGAAAGGGGATCTCCCCCAACACAATGGTGACAGACCATGCTACCGGAAATTGGGCGTGCCATGACATTGACAAACCGCCTTGATCGCTCTGTGTCCATCAGCTGCCCTAACTCAGGGCAGTCTGTTCTGGGAGCTCACATGCATCTTTGCTATGGGGCATGAGTGTGGAGGGTGGAGGTTGGCCTTCTGGGCTGCATGTCCGAAGGCAGAAGACAGACGTGCCTAGTGGCCATCTTTGAAACCTCCTGCATGTGACAGGCTAGAATGTGCCTTTTCCTCTCCCATCTCTGAGGGCGATTCCTCACTCTGGGCGTCAGGGGTGGTGGTTGTGATGTTGATGGTGATAATTACTTATTTGGAGTAGGTATCCCTCTCTGTCTTCCAGGTGGGAGTACAGGGGCATGCTTATGGCTACTGTAGACTCCACCTACTTGGCTCAGATGATCCTTCAGCCTAGGTCCCCTGAGTGGCTGGAACCACAGGACTGCTCCACCAAGCCTGCTTAATCTTTGGAGTTATTTTTGATGGCCAAGAAGAGGTCTTCCCCAAGTTCCGGGATGGTGTCAAAACTGTAGACTCAGACCATCCACTCGCCTGGGCCTCCGAAGGGCTAGGATGCCAGTCTGAGCCCTTGAGCACGGCCTGTAGTTGTGGTGGTGGTTGGTATTATTATTCTAAGACTGAGTCCTGCTCTGTCACCCAGGCCAGAACATAGGGGCCCACTCTTGGCCAAGGGGCCTCCACTGACAACTCTGGTGATACTCCCATCTTGTCATCGTGAGTGGCTGGAATGAAAGCCCTGTGCTACCAAGCTTGGCTCATATTTTTTGGCTTCTTGTAGAGATGATGTCTCACCAAGCTGTCCTGGCTGGTCTCAAACCCAGGGTCTCAGGCCATCCTCTTGCCTCGACCTACCAGAGCACTGGGATGACAGGTGTCAGCCCATGCTCCTGGCCTCCACACCCCTCTCGAGGACCCACCACGTGGCCTGCTCCCTTCCGATGACCCAGGACACTGGAGAGGGCATCCAGATTTGCCTGGTGAGCCCTCCCCTGGGGGAGAAACTGACACATGTGTGTCTTTGTTGGAGTGCCCACCGCTCCTCATGCCTCATTCCCCAGATTGGACCTGCTCACTCCTCCCAGGGGCTGCTTCTGGAAAGGGAGGGCTTGACTCTCAAACACCCAGTGCAGTGGGAATGGCCAGACGAATCACACGTGTTTCCTCGGCATGCGTGGAGGCTGAAATGGGAAGATGGTTGGAGCCCGGGAGCTGAAGACCAGGTTGGACACCATAGCAAGCACCCTCCTTGACCCCAAGCAAAACCAAGAAAACTGTGGGTGAGGACAGTCCTTGGTGGGAGGATTGCCTCTATGCCAGATTTCAAGACCAGGCAGGAAGAACAGGATGTCAACCAAATGGAAAGCCTGTTATTCTGTTATTGCAGCAGTTAGGTAGGCTCAGGCCCAGAGAATGGTCCGAGTTGTGCAGTTTGAGTGCAACCTGGGCAACCTAGAGTGGAATGAAAAGAAAGAAAGAAAGAAAGAAAGAAAGAAAGAAAGAAAGA
The DNA here is from genome assembly GCF_000164805.1 of Carlito syrichta. Taxonomy (NCBI): domain Eukaryota; kingdom Metazoa; phylum Chordata; class Mammalia; order Primates; family Tarsiidae; genus Carlito; species Carlito syrichta. The sequence continues at coordinate 6,093 of NW_007245652.1, read as the reverse complement.
AAGAAAGAAAGAAAGAAAGAAAGAAATCCATTATCCTGCAAAATTCTGCCCTCAATCCTTCCCTCCTGCCGTCCCCACATGTGGGGTCCCCCAAGTTCAGCACCTTATAGCCCCAACCCCCCCAATGGCTGCCCCCACTTTGTTGTGGGAGTTCCTGGGGCTCCCTGGCTGGGTTCCTGTCAGGTCTCCTCTCCGAGGTGATTAATGTGCCCCAGGCAGGCCAACTTTCTGATTTGGCAATGAGGATCTTCCACCAGGAAAGACCAGGGCATCATCAGTCACCTGGGGACAGTTCTGTCCCCCCAAGCCCATTTTTTTCCTGGTTCTAAAGGCAGTCGCCCTGTGAACACCCCACGCACAATTTAGAATCTGTATATGATCCCAATGCTTTTGGAGACAGGGTCTGATTTGGTGGCACAGGCTGGGGCCTGGAGACATGACCATCAGTAACCGCCAGTCTTGAAATTGCGAGTTCTGAAGATCCTCCCACCTCAGCCTGTGGAGTGGCTGGAACGATGGGCACCTAGAACCCTGACCCCTGTTTGAACGGGTGCAGAGATGGGGTTTCCCTACATGGCCCATACTGACCTTGGGCTCCTGTGCTCCAGCCATCCTCCCGCCTCAGTCTCCCAGAGTGCTGGGATTGCAGATGTGGGCCACTGTGCCAAGCCTTCTGGTGTGTTTTGATGAAGGATTGAGTCGGGCTTATGGCTCAGCCTTGTCATCCCAGAGCTTTTGGAGGCCGAAGCCAGTGGCTGTTCCAAACCCATATGCCAAGAAATGATCAGGCAACTTGGCGATTCCTCACCTGACCCTCCATCCCAAATGAACTGGACATGCTGGCGTGCACCTGTCATTCTGAATCATCCAAAAGCCAGGGAAGCCGGGCTCGAGGGCTCAGCCTGTAATCCTGTGCCTTTGGGAGGCTGAGGTGAGTAGATTGCCTGAGCCCACGGGTTTGAGACCCGCCTGGGCAGCGAGACCTCAGCTCTACAATAAATCAAAACATCAGCCAGGCATGGTAGCTCATGCCTGTGATTTTGGCTACTCAGAAGACTGAAGCGGAAGGATTGCCCAGAGCCCAGCAGTTTGAGCAGCCACTTCACTCCAGTCTGGGCGACAGAGACTCCAACTCAAAAAACAAAACAAAAAAAAGGCCAGGAAAAGCTTGCTAGAACCCGGCAGGCTGAGGCTGCAGGGATCAGAAGAGAGCCACCACCATCCAGCATAGGCATAGGAATGAGATTTCTACTCAAAGAAAAAAAGGAAAAAAGGAAAAAAAAAAAGAAGAGCATCCATTTGCCTATGGAGTTGGGATCATCATGAACAGACAAAGATCATTTGGGAAGGGGGCCCCAGGCTTGGGCCTAGAGTTCCTGAAACACAGTGTATCAGCAGACATTCGGGTTGTGGCTTTGGGAAGCCGAGGCGGGGGACCACTGGATCCTGGGAGTTCGATACCAGCCTGGGCCATGTAGCGAGACCTCATTGCTCCCCAGAAGGCCGACACTGGAGTTACATATGGTCGCACCCGTGGTCCCAGATACATCGGATGCAGTGGCTCCGTTTCAGGGTATTCCTTTGCATTGCCCCCGTGGTCCCAGATACATCAGATGCAGTGGCTCCGTTTCAGGGTATTCCTTTGCATTGCCCCCACCGACAGAATGTGCGAGTCCCAGCCAGGCGCCATGGCTAATGGCTTTCAGCCCAATGCCCTGGGAGTCCAATGTGGGAGGCTGCCTGAGCCCAGGGGTCAGAGACTAACCCAGGCCACATGGCCAGAAATCATCATGGTGAGAGGTCCCCAAAATCGAGTCAGGCATGGTGGCCCCTGTAGTTCTGCCTGTCCAGGGATCGAGGTGGGAGGAGAGCCTGAGTACCACAGGTCGAGGTCCTCAGAGCCACGATCATGCCGCTGTGCCCACAATCAGCTGACAGAGACTTCAGCGACAAAAAAAGACACCTCCAATGGACATCAGGACAGGCATCCTGGGCTCCCCAGAAAATGGTTTCCGTGGACAGTGGACAATGAAGTGATTGGGAGAGGAAGGGTCCCCCCATGCCTGAAAGTGGCAGGCAGGGCGACCAGGACCTGGGCTGTCTGAGCACTGCAAGACCACCTTTATCACTTTGTGCCTGATGGCCACCCTAGCTCCAGGCCATCTGTTCCATGAGCTCACACAAACCTTTGCTGTTGGGCAGGAGTGTGGAGGGTGGAGGAGGCCTTTTGGGGTGAGTGGCTGAAGGTATGGAGGGACGTGCCCAGTGGCCACCTTTGAAACCTCCTGAGAATTACAGGGCAGAGAGTGTCCTTTCCTCTCCCATCCCTGAGGGTGACTCCTTGCACTGTGTGGCAGGTGTGGTGGTGGTGATGGTGGTGTGTTGGGAGCCAGCCATGGAGGCCTGCCTGAGCGTTAGAGATCCAGGCAGCCTGCGCACCCTGAGACTGCTAGGACGAGTTCAGGAGCTGAAGGCCCATTCACTCTTCCCTTCTTTGCTGTTTTGCCACGTTCCACTAGCAGGGGCTTTGATGATCTAAGCATGAAGTTCTGAGAGTACGACAGGCATGGCTTACTTTAGAAGTCCATCGTTCCTGTTTCTCACAGACTGTGGTTTCAGCTTCTGCTCAATCCGTTGAACAGATGTCCACTTTCTCTCTTTTGCTTTCTTTCTCTTTATATCTATCCCTCCATCTTTCTTTCTTTTAATATCTATCCCTCCAAAATAATCGCTGATGCCATCACACCTTCCAAGGGACCTCCTAAATCTCTCTTTGGGGGCTAGTCCCCCGAAACTGGTACCAGAAGTCACAAGTGATTTGAGTCATAAGAAAAGGAACTTTAAGGAAGAAAATGTAGCTTAAACATAATTTACCTCATGTGCCTCGGACATTATCATTTCTTAATTATTGCATGAGCCACATTTTGCATAGTGATTAAATTTGGACTAACTAAAAGTTAGATGTTTCAAGGTTGTTTATTAAAGCAATTATTCTCTTAAGTAAATGGGGTTAATAGGTAAAATCTTCATAGCCATTGTCATAGGGAAAATACGGTTGGTAGTTTATCTTAAAACATTTCACTAATAATGAATTATCACATTATCTACTAAAGTCCATTGTCATTAAATATATGGTTTGCCGATCAGCAGCTTGGTCATCACCTGAGAAATTGTTAGAGATATTAAAAAGTCAGAAGTAGTCTCATTTGTAATAGTTTGTACATGGCCTGGGTCCACTGAATCAGACCCACTAAATCAAAATTTGCATTTCAACGAGTTCCACCAGTGTGCATGTCAACATTTGAATTTTATAGGACTGGAACATAATAGGATAGTCATTGATACCATGTCCGCTTAATTCAGGAGGATCATGTTTTCCAATGATAGCAGTGCCTTAAAAGCTGCATCTCACGGCACAATATTTTTTTTGACATTGAACCCAAGTGTTAACTTTATTCGTTACTTATTTGTTTTAATATTCTCCTTTAAAATAATAATAATAATAATAATAATAAATAATAAATTGCAAGCGTTCAAGGCAAATTCTGGGTTTTCTAAAAATATGAACAAAATAAGAAAGGTTTTCACCTCCTTTGTTCTCTCTTCTTCCTCCTATAATCTGTCCTGTATCTGGGAAGGAAGTGCTGGTGTCTACCGAGGTGCCTAGCCATGACCTTCAGTCTTTCTCTTTTACCCTCAGAAAAGGGGCAGGTGCCAAAGTCACAGCACCTACCCCCAGACTTCCAGAATTCTCAGCCCCCTCACCCTCATATGAACTTGGAAAGCCCATTCAAGTTTAAACATGGCTTAATAGGTCTCTTCTCAAGGGGGTGGCTGGGACAAGAGAATGTTAAAAAAATTCCTCTTTGTTGTTCTATGATAAATTTCTCTCAAGTTTATATCTAAACACTGACATTGCGTTGCAAATATACTGTGTCTTTTGGAAACTACTAGCCTTCATACTGTCTCTCCCTTCTCCCCCACTCTTTTACAGACCATTCAATTGCAAATCTGTGCTAGCAGGGAACATTCTGCTCTTCCTTGGTCCAACTAACAACCACCGCTTCCCATGCCCTTAAGCCCAAAGTTTATTTCACCTTTTCAGGTTCCTGACTGCCTAATTAGGCATGTCCGACCTCCCTGACAATGGCCTGGCATGCACGTCTAAATCTTTCCAGCAATTTTGCTCACAATTTAATATTTCTCACTCCACAGGAAATCTCTACTATCCACAAGGTCAAGTAATAGTTTAAAGAGCTCACCAAACTTTAAAAAGTAAAATAACTAAATTACAAGAGGGGGAGTTCAAGTATAATTCTCCCCACCATATTTTAAATCATGCCTTGTTTGTTGTAAGCCATTTAAACTTGGATTCCATAAGCAACTCATCTCTGGCTAGACACTGGAACATGCAAGGAACCACTAATCCATGGTAAAGTGGAAGGATCTTCTCACAGAAACATGGAGAGGGCCTGATATTTTACTAACCAGTGGGAGGGGATATTCTTGCATTTTCCCACAGGACGAGCCATCTCTCATTTGAATCACCAATCAATTGGTAAAAAATGCCTCCATTGATCTGTCAGGCACTAAGAGTGGCTGGAATCAACCCGATAAGGAGGGATAATTCTCAGAATACAGCTCGTACATATTGCCAGCAGGAGGAGATGTCCCCTATGCCTTTAAATGAGGACCCGCCCACAGAACAGACCATGCCTCAGCAAACCAGCCTGGAACAGGAAGACTCTTTAACCAGGCAGGTGGGACAGCTCTCCACTCAGGATGATGACTTGCACCCTAGACTGACCAGAGCAAGAAGAATGGCCCTCAGACAAAGTGCTTTCAGCATTCGCCTCTCCTTTTTGCCGACCTGGGGTCAGCTGGAATTTCTAGCAGAAGCAGCAGGAAACATGTTGAATGCCCAACACATTTCTATCAGACCAGTAACATTGTTCTTGGCCATGTTTGCTTTCTTTATGAATCACGTAAATTCAACATCCTCTGCAGAAGTTAACAAAACCTATTGGGCGTATATGCCCAATCCTCCTACTTTCCAGCCAGTTACTTGGGATAACGAGTTCATTAATGTCTTTCCATCTTTCACCAATTAATGGGGGGACTTGCCTTGTTTTATGCACAAATTAGCATGTCTTTAATAACGACTATACTTATGAAGGCAGTTCTTGTTCACCTCCTATTTGTTTCTATGACAATTCTAATTTTAATTATTATAAGAGTTTTGTCTTATGTCCTCTCTCAAAACTTTACTTACTGATAGTTCGACACAAAGTAATTGCAGAGAGGGCTGGTGGATTGAAATGCTAATGCCTGGAGGAACTGATCCTATTTTAGTCGTAAAAACTTCACCACCATCCAATATGTCTGTTCTTTCAATAACACCGAAAAAGACTGGCTGTTTATTCAACGTGATACCAGATAACCAAAGTGGAGATATTGTATTTATAACTCTAAAGTGGGCTATTTTTTACCCATGAAAAGTTAACTATCTGTGACTGGGGTCTTAATCTATGATCCTATACTACCAGGCTAAACAAGGGAGACCCCATCCATGCTAGATGGCATATTAATGGATGGGAACCTCCAGTGTTAACAATTGTCATTGGAAACAAACAAATCATTCAGCCACATTTGTGGAGAGCTGTTGCTGACTTCAAGACAGTTGTTCTGTCCCGGACTCACTGGGGAGTTCAACACTATAAAATAAGAGCTTGCCTACAGTCCCCTTATGTGTTTTTGGCTTGGAACAATTACCAGTCATTGACCATAAAACGTCCCAATGATGTTTATAATTTGTCTTGTAAATGATGTGTATTAACTAATTGTTTAACTGATGCTTCTTATAAGGGGTTTGTTATTCTCAGATAGCCCCCTTAGTTAATGGTTTCAGTACATTTGTCATCTCCTTGGTATGATGAATATGACTTTCAAACGTTATATGAGGTTAATGCTTTATTAGCCAGATAGAAATGGTTTTTAGCCACCTTAATTTTAGGAATTACAGCTTTGATAGCTATTGCTACTTCAGTATCAGTTTCAGCTGTAGCTCTATCTAAGGAAGTTCACACAGCAACC
>NW_007245651.1:773261-789090 GCF_000164805.1 Carlito syrichta | reverse complement strand
TCCAAGTAGCTGGAACTACAGGCGTGCGCTACCACACCCGGCTAACTTTTTGATTTATTGTAGAGATGCGGTCTCGCCAAGTTGCCCAGGAGGGTCTCGAACCCACGGGCTCAGGCACACCTCTCACCTCGGCCTCCCAAAGCATGGGATTACAGGTTGAGCCACCGAGCCTGGCTTAAATTATTATTTTACTACTCACCTTCATTATTTGGCATTTAATAGAGTTTAATTAAGTAGCTACAGTGTATGAGCAGCCAGATCCAAGCAAAGAGTTTCTCATTGGGATGGAGTCGAAGTCACCTCTGTGTCCCTAAGTGTCAAGAACAGGGGACTCTGGACACAGACTAAACGCCCATTGAAAGCTCATTGAGAAGGAGTCTTTACTTCTAGCCTAGGTCAGAACATGGCCGTCTGTATTCGTGGTAAGGGCTTCCAATTTGGAAGCAGGAGGTGGAATCTAGAAACAAATTAACTGTTTATTTGTTTTGATTTTGGGCAAAGCAGGTCTTTTCCACCAGCTCTCCAGATTTCAGTTTCTTCTACTGGACTCTTGGGTGCTCTGTGAACAGGCCAGGCCGGCTCCTGCCTCATGTCCTTGCTTTGGTCCTGACCTCCTGGTTCACCACTCAGCCCCTGCAGGTCTCAGCTTGAAACCCTTCCTCAAAGAGCCCTACTGTCATTGCCACTCTTAAGGCTCTCTTCTTTACCCTCTGTTCTATTTTAGAGCTTTTTTTTTTGACGTGGAATCTCGCTGTCACCCGTGTTGGAGTGCAGTAGCACACTCATGGCCACCGCAACCTCGACCTGCTGGGCTTGGCGATCCTTCTGCCTCAACCTTCTAAGTAGCTGGGACTACAGGCACCCAACACCATGCCCTCCTACTTTTTTGACTTATTTCAGAGACGAGGTCTCGCCAAGTTGCCCAGGCTGATTTTGAACTCCCAGGCTCAAGCAATCCTCCTACCTCGGCCCCCCAAAGTGCTGGGATTACAGGCGTGAGCCACCATGCCCAGCCAGAGCTCTTATAAACTTCTAACACACTATGTGTAAATGTTTTTATGATTGTTTATTGCTCGTTGCCTTGTTTGGGACAATGGCTCCATGAAGGCAGTGATCATGTTTTGTTTGTGGACGGGTCCCAAGTGTTAGCAACAAGGCTGGCACAGGCACACTATAGGTGCTCAATAGACTATTTGTCGCATGAATGAATGAAGGAATGAACGACTTTGTACCTTTTTTCTTTTGAGTTGGAGTCCCACTCCTTCGTCCAGGCTGGAGTGCAGTGGCACGCAGGTTCACGGCCACCCCAGCGTCGACCTGCTGGGCTCCGGCAATCCTTCTGCCTCAGCCTTCTGAGTAGCCAGAACTACAGACACACGCTACCATGCCCGGCTATTTTTTATTTTATTGTAGAGACGAGGTCTCACCAAAGTTGCCCAGGTGGGTCTGGAACCCATGGGCTCAGGCAATCCACCCTCCTTGGCCTCCCAAAGTGCTGGGATTACAGGCTGAGCCACCGAGCCCGGCCTGATTTTGTATCTTACAGAGCAGGGGTCCTCAACTCCAGGTCCAGGGACCACTACCAGTTCATGGCCTGTTCAGAACTGGGTCGCACAGCAGGAGGTGGGCAGCGAGTGAGCAAGCAGAACTTCATCTGTATGTATAGCCCCTCCCTGTCACTCGCATTACCACCTGAGTTCCACCTCCTGTCAGATCCGCACTGAAAAGCCTACTTCCATTTCTAGCATCCTATCTTTATGAAGCGGGGTGTTCTGCAGCGACAGCAACCAAAACGAAATGACAGGGTAGACTGGACATAAGCAACGCACTTTGACTGTCACTGTCTCCCATTCCCTGGAAAATAAGCGCAGGGTTCCCACTGATTCGGCATTATGGTGAGTTGTATAATTATTTCATTGTCCCTCACAATGCAATGATGACAGAAATAAAGTGCACAATAAATGTAATATGCTTGCATCTTTTTGAACCATCTCCCCCCACAGCTCTCCCCCCATGGAAAAACTGTCTTCCATGAAACCAGTCCCTGAAGCCAAAAAAGTTTGGGGACCGCTGTTATGGAGATAATCACAGAGTAGGAATTCCTGAAGCACTTTCTGACTTGTCTCCTTGAGAACTGGTGCAGCATCGTGGTTAAAAGACTGGCCTCCGGGGCTGGTCACGCTGGAGCCAGAATCCCACCTCTGTCGCTGGGTGGTCTCCAGTCAATCAATTTCTCTGAGCGTCATTTACTCCATCTGTAAATGAAGCTGTTGTGGGTTGAATTGTGTGCCCCCAAAAGATATTAAAGTCCTCATGTCTGTTATTTGTGAATGTGATCTTACTTGGAAATAAGGGATTTGCAGATAATTAAGTTAAGATGAAGTCTGGGGTGGACCCTAATCTAACATGACTGGTATATCCTTTAAAAAAAAAAGGAAATATGGGCACAGAGACACGGAGACAGAGATGTACAGAGAGGGAAGATGATGTCAAGACACAGGGAGAATTCTATCCACAAACCAAGGAACATCTGGAGCTACCAGAAGCTAGGAGAAAGGCCTGAAACAGATTCTCCATCACAACTTTTTGGAAGAGGCAACAGTTTTGACTCCTCGATTTTAGCTTCCAGACTGAGACCTTTGTTTAAACCACCCAGACCATAGTACTTTTTTTGATTTTTTGAGTTAGGGTCTCACTGTGTTGCCCAGGCTGGAGTGTAGAAGCACGATCACAGCTCACTATGGCCTTGACCTTCTGGGCTCAGGTGATCCTTCACCTCGGCCTCCCCAGAATCTGAGACTACAGGCACGTGCCACCACATCTGCCTAACTTTTTGGAGCAATGTAGTTTCACTATGTTGCCCAGGCTGGTCTTGAACTCCTGAGCTCAAGCAATTCACTTGCCTTGGCCTCCCGAAGTGCTGGGATTAAAGGAGTGAGCCACCATGCCCAGCAAGACCGGGGTACTTTGCTATGGCGCCCAGGAAATGAACACAGATACCACTGTCACGTGGTCTCATGACATACATGGATATGTCCTCTTATGTCAGCGGTCTATAACCTTTTTGACATCAGGGGTAGGTTTCGTGGAAGACCATTTTTCCACAGACAAGGTGCGAGGACTCATAAGCCATGAAATTCGCATAGGGAGTGGGCAACCTAGATCTCACGCTTGCGCAGCTCACAATAGGGTTCCGCTCCTATGACAATCTAATGCCATTGCTGATCTGACAGAAAGCAGAGTTCTGTTCGCCCTCTGCTCACCTTCTACCGTGCGGCGGGTTCCTAAAAGGCTGCGAATCGGTACTGGTCCACAGCCGGAGGGTTGGGCCCCTGTCCTATGTAACATCACCTCACCTGGATTGTTAACATCTACTTCTCTTCCTTATGATGCGGAATTTTCAGATCATCCTGGGTGGGCTTCGAGGGTATCAGCTCAATGGGTCGGCCAGCCAAGCCCCAGAGAGGCTCGTCGAGGAACTGGTAAGCCTGGCCCTGAAGTGTCAACTCTAATGGGCTGACAAGCCAAGCCCTGAGAGTGTTGCTGGTTCGGTGGGCTAGCAAGCCTAGCCCCCTGGGTGTCTCAGCTACTAAGTCTCGCCTTCTTCCTGGCAGCTCTCCTGGTTCAACTGACTCCACCGGTTGACAATCCAGCCTCTGGGGTGCACAGCACTTCGGCTCCCATCATCTGCAGCTCTTCAGGTTTCACCTCTTCAGGGTGGAGGTTCTTGTCTCATGCCCAGGAAGAATGAGGGACACGGGACCACTAGAAGGTGAGAAAGCAGGATTTATTGAGAGGACAGAAAAACTCCGACAGTCAGAGGGGACCCGAAGGGTTTGCCCGCCGCTGGGTGGAAACCTGGTGCTGATATAGCCCTAAGTCCAAGCTGATTGGCTAGCACTAGCTGTGAGCTGTTGCTGTTCTTATTGGTCAGTATTAAGGACCAATCGGCAGGGAGTAAGGACTAGTGGTGAGCTGATTGGTTACTTTTGGATCCCAGCAGTGAGTACTTGAGCTCTAGCTTAAGAGACTGGCAGGGAGTTTGTTTACCAATACTGAGTCTAAGAACCCTGCTGGGCGTTCGCTACATTGTTACCAATGGACCCACCTGTCTGTCTGCCCAGCCTTTCTCTAGCTATCTCCTGTCTCACTTAGACCATAGTTCTATGAGTGCAGGAGCTATTTGCCACTCTATGCCACTACCTAGCACTATGGCATATGACAAATACTCAGAGCATTTTTGTTTAGTTTGCCTGGATAATACCTACTTCATAGGATTGTCTTAGACATCTTAAACATGAAATATGCTTGTTAGGTGCTTAGGGTAACAGTTCCCTGCACAAACAGTAACTCGTTTTATGGATGTAAGAAAGTAGATCCTGGGTCTGTGAGCCTCAATTTCCTTCTCTGGAAAATGGAGATAACAATGCTCCCATATATAATGAAATAAGAGAATGTATGGGGCCAGGCACAGCAACTCATGCCTGTAATCCCAGTACTTTGGGAGAATGAGGCAGGAGGATTGTTTGAGTGCTGGGCAACATAGTGAGTCCTTGTCTCTGTTGAGGGGGGGGGGGGAGGGAGAGAGGGGGAGGGAACACATGTGGAAAGTACTTCACTCAGTGCCTAGCAAATTGTAGGTATTCAACAAATGGCAGTGACAAGGACGTTAAATTGTCCTATGGATCACTTCACTAGCTATTAGAACACTCTTGCTATTGCTACATTTATTTGTCTGCTTAAAGAGTTTATCATTTCACCTTATTGCCCCTTGTTTTCCTCTGAGACTTATTTGTGGAAGCCCTAGATGTGCTAGGCCATTTCTCATTTAGCATGGGAAATGTCATTAATAGTTCTCCTGTTCTTTTTTCTAAGTGCTTCTATGCTTAACCTTATGAGTCAAATGTGGAGTTCCCATAAGTGCTGGGCTACGTTCAGAACAAGCACACATTAATGTGTGCTGCAAATGTCCAAGTGAGGAACTCAAGGTGGCAAGAACCTTCCCCGAATCAGTTAACTTTGATTGTCCCAGGGCCAGCTATCATGGGGGTGATGTGACATAAATGTGAAGGCTAACCCCCCAGTGTAATTCTATTGCTTAGGTGTGTGTGTGTGAGAGAGAGAGAGACAGAGAGAGAGAGAGAGAGTCTCACTCTGCCACCCAGGCTGGAGTGCAGTGGCACAATCACAGCTCACTGCAGCCTTGAACTCCTGAACTATTGGGCCTACCTCGGCCTCCCAAAGCACTAGGATTACAAGTGTGAGCTACCATGCCCAGCCTCTTATGGACTTCCTACTCTTGCTCTCTCGGTTGTTTTACTAAAAGGTTGGTCTGATTAGAGGCTAAATTACCCAATCAAGTGAAGTCTGTTTCCCACAGTAGTGTAGGCCTTCTCTCACCCCTGGTCTGTGCAGACCTTCCTTTCTGTGTCGTGGTGGGAGGATCCTGATAAGGAGTCTGAAAGCTCTGAGTCATGGTCTGTCCCTCCTGTGACCTTGGGCAAATCTGCTTCTCAGCTTTGCCCAATAGGTCTGATAAGACCTGCCTGAAAGCTTTGTTTGAGGATTACAGAAGAAAATAAGTATTTATCAACTGCAAAAATCTTGTAACTTTTAATCAGAAGGAAACTCACTTGCCCACAGGACCAGGTAGGTAACATAACTGGGTGTACAGGTTAGGGTGCTTCTGTTCATGACCATAATTCTTAGTGTTTGCCAAAAGTGTTACCAGGAACCCACTCTTCTGCCCAAACTCATTTAGCCTGTGCCTGTGATTAAAAAAAAAGAAAAGAAAATCAAACCTAGGTTTTGGTCATTTGGGGTTGCTATGACTGGATGTGAGAGGATATACTTACATCTTCTTTTGCATAGCAAAAGAAACCATCAAGAGAGTAGAGAGACAACCCCTGGAATGGGAAAATATATCTGCAAGCTATGCATCTGACAAAGACCCAACATCCAGGATCTATAAGAATTTCAAACAAATTGAAAGGAAAAAACAACCCTATTAAAAAGTGGGCAGAGGACACTTCTACAAGAAAACACACAAGCAACCAACAAACACATGAAAAAATGTTCGGGCTCACTAATCATCAGAGAAACTACAATGAGATACCACCTAACTTTGGCAGGGATAGTTATCATTAAAAAGTAAAAAAACAAAACAAAACAGACAAACAAAAACAGGTGCTGACATGGCTGTGGAGAAAAAGGAACTCTTCTACATTGTTGGAGGGAAAGTTAGCTAGTTCAACCCCTGTGGAAGGTCATGTGGTGATTTGAACTTCATACAATCCAGCAATCCCTCTTCTGGGAATGTATCCAGAGGAACACAAATCACTCTATAAAAAAGGCATTTGCATACACATGTTTATTGCAGCACTTTTGACAATAGTAAAAACACGAAACCAACCCAGTTGCCCATCAAAAGCAGACCGGATAAAGAAAATGTGGTACATATACATGATGAAATAGTGTACAGTCATAAATAAGAGCAAAATCATGGACTTCACATCAATTTGGATGCAGCTGGAGACCATCCTACTAAGTGAACTATCACAGAATCAAAGAACTGAATACTGCATGTTCTCACTCAAGTGGGCCCTGATCACTGGTCACATAAGCACAAGTGTGGGATCTGCAGACGCCAGACACTGCTAGGGGAGGAAGAGAGAAAGGGGGAAGGGGTCATAGGCCAACACACTGGATACCTGCTCCACTATCAGGGGAGAGAGGGCCAGCTAGAAGCCCGAACTTCACCTCCATGCAACTTACTTATGTAGTAAACCCTCACTGGTGTCCCACAACTCTAAAACAACAACAACAAAATCAAACTCTGAGTTTTGAACATTTTTGTTTGTGATGACTGAGGGTAGGGGCTTGTGCTTACATCTGGTGGGGTCAACTCCAGGGATGCTGTCAAGCATCCTAGAGTGCACAGGACTGCCTCCACCACAAGGAATTGTCCAACCCCCAAAGGTGAGAGTGCTGAGATTAAAAAACCCTAATCTAGGCCAGGTTCAGGGCCTCACACCTGTAATTCCAGCACTTTGGGAGGCCAAAGCAGGAGGATTGCTTGAGCCCAGGAGTTTGAGACCAGTCTAGGTAACATAATGAGACCTTGTCTTTACAAAAAGTAAAAAAAATAAAAAAATAAAGAAAATTAGTTGGGCATGGTGGTGCACATCTGTAGTCTCACCTAATCGGGAGGCTGAGTTGAGAGGATTGCCTGAGTCCAGAAGGTCAAGACTGTGGTGAGCAGTGAACCATGATTATGCCACTACATTCCAACCTGGGCAACAGAACAAGACTCCGATCAAAAAACAAACAAATTCTGATCTAGAACAGTTTTCTGACTTAACTTGTCATTTTTCTTCCTTCTATATAAAAAGTGTTCCAGAAATTCCCCTCAAATTTTTACCTAGATTGGAAAGCATTAGGTGGTCTCACTATTTTATTCAACTTCCGACCACAATTTCTGCAAATGTAGTCCATCCAGTCAACTCTGCCTCCATACTCCCTGATCTTCATGGGTGTGATAATGCTATTTGAATTGTGAGGATGGGTGTTTTGACAACATTTGAGCTTGCTTCCCACACACTTTCCTTGATCTTTAAGAACCTTGTGTTTGATAATTTTTTTTTTAAATCATTGTGTGTTTTCAGCAGTCAAAAGGAATCTATTGGTGACAGGACCAAGATGGAGTTGATATACCCAATGTGCAGTCATTTTGACATTGCTTAGTTCTGCCATGTTTTTTTAGCAGTTCACTTTAATTTACCTGCTAACTACTAGCCAAGGACGGAACCAGTTTCTCAGAGGTAGCTATTGATCATTGTTTGACAACCCCTCCCCAAGCTTATTTTGTAGTCATTAGCTTTTCTATTTCAAGTATTTGCCTCCACCCATAAGATGCAAGTTAACCTAATCAGCCCTTCATGACCTCCATGACAGATCCCATCAACATGGCAATGGTCATGTGACTAACCCACCCATCTGCTTGGCATCCACCACCTGATGTCAGTACCTGTGCTTACCTGTCCCCTTCGTGATGAGGTGGAACAGACCAGCACCCAATCACCTTAACGACCTGCCCCCATCAAAGGGAAAGTATAAAAGCATTCAACTTCAAGCTGCCATTGGCCATTGCTTTGTTAAACTCTGGTCAAGCCACATACCCCTTTGAACTACGGCTGCTATATTTCCTTTGGCCCCCTCGCCCTTGGGAAGTTGAATCTCCTCTCTAATTTACTTGCTAAATAAACTATGTTTTCTAACCTAACTTTTGTGCAATTCTTTGCATCTTTTGTGCAGCACGGGATTGCAGACCCCTCCGGCGGGTCTGACCTAACATTTTGGTGGTCCCCGCTATGATTATGACCTAACAATTGGAATCTAGCTCTTTTAATATTTTCTTTTTTCTCCAGCAGTTCCTTGGGGCCTTGAGTGAGACATTGCTGAGACTAGAAGACTAAAGAAAATAATAAAAATAGTTGTCAGGAACCTTTGACATGAGGCTTGTGGCATCTCTGTCCCAGCAAAGGGACTGTTATTGCAACCCAGGTCAATATTAGAGTCTCTTGAAAGGTTTAGAGGTAACTGTGTATTTCACTTTTCCAGCATTTATTCAAATTTTAATTTAAAAATTAATTGTGTGGTGTTTAGCATTTGCTATTTGCCTTCCTAGAGATGATAAATTATTAAGGCTTCTAAATGATTATTTTCAAGGAATTTGCAGATATACAGAGAACACATGTCAAAGATTTTATTCAAGTCATTAATTAATTAGAGAATTATTAAGAAGTTGTGACTGGACTAGTTCAAAAGGGAATTTGAAAAACAGATATTTATATAGGCAATTGGGAATCTGAAATGAATATTTCATAATAGATGCAAAACTTGTCAATAAAATGCTATTTGGGATCTTTTCCTCAGGGTAGAAATGAGTTAGTTGTTCCTTACTGGAGAACATTCATTTGCGTCACTATCAGTTTTCTACAATTCAACTTCTTTCTTTACAATTATAATATAGGCTAGTCAATTGAAATATGATCAATGACCCTCATCTCTGCAGACCTCAGTAATTTCCAGAAGGTGCCTTAGATCATGCCCCTTGCTCCCCTTAAAGGATGCCTGATTGTCTCCTTTGCCCACTTTCAAGTCTTAGACAATTTCTTCTGACAGGGCAAAGGTCACAAGATTTTTCTGGTCTGGAATCTTTACAATCTTTGAAATGTCATATGTACATATTTGTGGAATGAACATTTATTTAGCTTATGGACAAATTGCCCTGCATTTCTAATGTATAAAATTGGAAACTTTTTAAAGAGGGTATAGTACGAGTTAGAGAAAATTTGTCAGAGAAATAGGAGCAGAAATGATAGCTGCCATGAATTGCTGACTGTGTACTAGATGTGTGCATATATCATCTTGTTTTGTCTTTGGATAAAATTCGGTTTTGTAGGTAAGGAAACAGATTCAGAGAGGTAAAGTGACTTAAGGCCATACAGCAAACGTGCTTCTGAATTTGGTGGCTTGTTTAGTGCTGCCTATAAGGTGGTAAGTTCTGGGAGGGGAAGGGGCTTTGTTTTCTTCTCTGCCACATCTATTTGCTCAGGCTGGCCTGCAAAAGGTATTCAGTTGACATCTGTTGAATACATCAGTAAGTGAATGAATGGGAGAGTGAATGAAAGAGTGAGTGAACGGCAAAGCAGAGCTAGGATTCATTCCCGAGTCGGCCTGATCTCCACATGCCATGTTTTTCCCACTCCCCACCCCCTGCCACCCCCCCATACACACAAGTATTCCTTTTACCTTCACTGATATAATTAGCTGGATGGAACTATGTTTCAACACCTTGATTGCTCTGGCAAAGAGGGACAGTGTTTTAATTAGCAGAAAGTCTTCTGGGATTATAATAAATATCCACTTACAGCTTAGATAGCAGATAAAATATGAAACAGAATTTTGCAGAGACTGATGTTTTTGAAAAAAGTCTTACGTAGGGGAGAGATGCAAGGGGTGAATATGAGAAAAAGCCAGTATTTGATAAAAGGTTTATTTTCAGAAGTGTGTTATGGGTCAGAGGTCCTATCAGTAACCGGAGTCCTTAGCTTCTGACCTATAGCAGGTGTGGAGTCAATATCACTGAAGGAGTGACTGAATAACTGACTAACAGATGCTTAATAAGCACTTTCAGATGATGATGATATTAAGTGGAAATTAGTAATTCTTTAGAGGATGGTAATGACACTTATTCCCAGACAGGTGAAACATTGCTTAGCATAGATGTCAGTGTTGTTGTATAGGTTACAGGTTGTGGGGTGAAGCTTTTGTGGATTATAATAAAAATGGACAACTACATAGCACCAGAAATTCTGGAATTCTTCTGCCTTCTACCTTCAGCAATCTCTCCACAGCACTTAGATGGAGAGACCCTCCTTTCCTTTAGAAGGTGAGATCGTGTGCCCTGATGCTTCTGATCCCCTACCTTTCTGCTGCTCTCCTTTCCCCCATATGTTCATGAAAAGCAAACTGCTAAGCCTCATTTGGGTTAGAGCATATAAAGAAGGATGTCAGAGAGAAAAGCATAGATGAAAGATGGCTCTAGAGATGAGGTATTTATTTTAAATGGTTACCAGAAGACAGATTTCGGTGCATAAAAGATAAAACTACCCCACACCTGCCTCCATGCAAGTATGACTGAGTTTTCCAACCTCTTCCCAGCTTTTATATTCAGAATCCAAACTCTGAGGCACTGCCTGGCCCTTTCTTGCTCTTTTCTCTCCTTTGTTCAAAGTGGATTGAAGTTTTCTTCCTCTGCCTTCAAATTCGTATGCAATGGGCTTGATGACCTGTTGCACGTCGTACCTGAAAGTGCTTGAGGATGTTTTCTTGGCTTTTGGTTATTAAAGCTATGCTATCCAAGCCCAGAGGCAAGGGAGAAAAAAAGCCAGAGGAATAGGAAATCATGGGGTAAAACACGTATGGGAGAACCCTGGCTTGCTGGAATCTATTCAATCTCTCTCTCCATTTCTTCATTTGCCCTCTGTTCTTGACTATCTCTTACCCAAATTTCAGTCTTGAGAGAGCAAAGCAGTGGTGCTGAGATGACACAACTGTTTGTTTCAGGGTCATATGCCGCCATGTATGTTGTTACACAAACACATTTTTTAAAAGCATATTTATTCATGGTAGAAACCGTCAGGATAACTAGAATAATATACCCACAAACCTATTTTGTTTTAGTCTTAGTGACTCAGAGAAAAATATCTAAAACCCTTCATAAAATCATCTTGTCAAGGAGACAGTGTTGTTGAGGGACCAAGTTTTCTGAATTCTGACAAAAATTAATCTCCACACTTCAGTTCTTATGCCACATAACCCTTATAACTTTTGTTGAAACAAGTTTCTTATCTCAGGCCTGTTGTAATTTTCCCCTTATTATGGGTGATTGTTTCACCTACTTTGATTTGTCCCAGTGCTGTCCAATAGGCCTTTCTACAGTGATGAACATGTCCAGAATCTGTGATGTCCCATGTGGTCATCGAGCACAGCTGTTACACCAATGAGTGTGAGGCCAAGGGAGGTTACGTGACTTACCTGGGGTCACATTGGCAGTTAGTGAGAACCTGAATGAATCTCCTAGCTCTCCATTCAGAGCTGTTTCTAGAATGCCATGATGCCTCATTCTTAGATTTCAGAAAGAGAGATCTAATTTTTGCATCTTATAACTCTGAGTGTGGGTGTGGGAATTAACACACCCCCTCCCAGTCATGCATATCACAAACGATAGAGAAATTCAGTTATGCTAAATTTCAGGACTATGGAATCAGGACTCCAAGTGAAATGGAATGAGACAAATTGTTAGTTCTTGCCACTGCCTTCCTACGGCTGCCCAGAACAGGTCTTAATATTGTGTTCTATGTTTATTATTTATTCACTCACTTATTAAGCACCTGCAATGGTCTAGGAAGAGTAGATGCTGGGGTAGGATATGGAAAGGGATAAAAACAGCTGAAGCATGCTGTCTACCACAAGATAGACAGCCACTCATTTCAGTCCAGTGCAATAGTAGCTTGAGAGAATTTTATGTTATTTTCTGGTGCACTGACGATCAGGCCAGATCTGAGTTCAGGGCTTCTCTTAATAGCTTTGTGACTTCATACACTTTTCTGAACCCATTTTTAGCGTTACCTTTTTTTTTTTTTTTGAGTTGGAGTCTCACTCTGTCGCTCAGACTGGAGTGCAGTGGACGCTCCCAGTCACTGCAGCCTCACCTGCTGGGCTCCGGCGATCCTTCTGCCTCAGCCTTCCGAGTAGCTGGAACTACAGGTGCGCGCTACCACGCCTGGCTAATTTTTTTA
This sequence comes from Carlito syrichta, assembly GCF_000164805.1. NCBI lineage: Eukaryota > Metazoa > Chordata > Mammalia > Primates > Tarsiidae > Carlito > Carlito syrichta. Next base: position 776,725 of record NW_007245651.1, on the reverse strand, counting down.
TTTATTGTAGAGATGAGGTCTTGCCAAGTTGCCCAGGCAGGTCTCGAACCCGCGGGCTCAGGCAATCCGCTCACCTCAGCCTCCCAAAGCGCTGGGATTACAGGCTGAGCCACTGAGCCCAACCTTAGCGTTATCTTTTAACTGAGACAATAATATGATCTCACACTGCTGTTGTTGCCAAGGTTACATACAATAATTCGCTTAAAGCACTAGGCATGTGCCTCGTTCATAGCAAACGCTCATTAAGTGTGAATGCTCACTACTACAGCTGCTGCTGTTGTCGATATTGTTATTTTTAGGAATGAAAATGAGCCCTGGGATAACTGTTTTCATTTCGCAAACCAGGAAACTGAGGCTTAGAGAGATTAAGCAGCCAAAGTCACAGTGATAAAAAGGGGCAGGACCAATCTTTGAGGTGGATCAGAGCCTGCTCACAGGACTAAGAGACTTGTCTTGGAGCAGGTGTTCAGGCCTCAGAAGGGGAACCTGCAAGTCTGATTAGAAGCTTCGGATTCCACCTAAACTTGCTGTGTCCTAGTGTAATTTTCAGAAGTTTTCTGAGCTACCATTTATTGTCCTGAAAAAATGCACACTCAAGATCAACTTAAACTTTAAAAACAAACAATATTCCCCCCACCCCCCAGCACCTGTTTTATGCTAGATTCTGAAGTAAGTAAAACAGGTGCTGAGTGAACGTTTCTGCTCGTTATTTATTTCTCATCTGTACATCCATTCTCCCATCTGTCCATTCTTCTCTTTATCTATATCACAAACATTTATTAAACTCCTTCTGTGGTAGACACTGTCCTGAAGGTGCTTTTCTTTCCTAAGCCTTATTCTCCTACCAGACAGTGCAGCATTATCAACTCAAGATAGAAAGTAGCCGGTGAACCAGGCTCGGTGCCTCAGCCTGTAATCCCAGCGCTTTGGGAGGCTGAAGTGAGTGGATTGCCTGAGCGCGGTTCGAGACCTGCCTGGGCAACTTGGTGAGACCTCATCTCTACAATAAATAAAAAACTAGCCGGGCGTGGTAGTGCACGCCTGTAGTTCCAGCTACTTGGAAGGCTGAGGCGGAAGGATCGCCGGAGCCCAGCAGGTCGAGGCTGCGGTGGCCGGGAGCGGACACTGCACTCCAGTCTGGGCGACGGAGTGAGACTCCAACTCAAAAAAAAAAAAAAAAAAAAAGAAAGCGAGTGAGGGTGAGATGCAAAATGGTAAGGGCAATTGGAGGAGGGGTGATTTTTTTTTTTAAATAGTCCTTAGCAAGCCTTGATATTTTTGTTTTCCTGAGGGGTGACTGCTTTTGACGGGAAGTTTCCATCACTCAGGTGAACCACAGGGCGAAGACTGGGGATGTCCTGCAACTCACAGCCGGTATAAACCGACACGCACTGAGTAATTACAGTGCAGCGCTTCATGCTATAGTGGATGCTTGCATGTGTACCTGGGAGCAAGTACTGCTTTAAGCTGATTTTTTCCTTTTTTTTTGCTTTGTTTTTTAGCTCCCAGCCAGTAGCACTGTGACTGGTGCACACTAAGAAATCAAATAATTTGGTTTTTGTTTTATTTTGGTTAAAAGAAAAAAAGACAGCCGGGCTCGGTGGCTCAGCCTGTGATCCCAGCACTTTGGGAGGCCGAGGTGAGTGGATTGCCCTGCCTGGGCAACTTGGATAGATCTCATCTCTACAATAAATCAAAAAATCAGCCGGGCGTGGTAGCGCGCGCCTGTATTCCCGCTACTCGGAAGGCTGAGGCGGAAGGATCGCTGGAGCCCAGCAGGTCGAGGCTGCGGTGGCCAGGAGCGGCCACTGCACGCCAGTCTGGGCGACCGAGTGAGACTCCAACTCAAAGAGAGAGAGAGAGAGAGAGAGAGAGAGAGAGAGAGCTTGCTCACATTGGGATCAGGCAACAGAAATGTCTAAAATCGTCAGGGGAAAGACAAGAAGTTTTTAGGAGTGTAGCTGCATTCCAGGCTCCAGCAGTAGGAGCTAGATGCTATCCCGGTCCACGTGGGCGCCCCGGGGCATCGTGTCGAAGAAGCTCAGCCGCTCTAATCAGAGCGCGTCCAGAACCCCAGGCTCCGCGATCTTTGAATTACTGAGCCAGGTCCCGCCCGGCACCTGGCCGCGCGTTCAGCACGCCCACCTCGGTGAGAACTTTTAGAAATCATTCCCATTCCGGCGACTCCATCCCCAGGTCCTCACTTGGGAACTAGGGGAAGCCGCAACGGGTCCCCGCCGGCACCTGGGCCTAGCTCACTTGCCTCCCGCCACGTCTAGGGGTCTGGCAGCTCAGCCGCCTGCGCCCCTCCCCGGCTGGAGGGCTGGCCGGGGGGCGGGCTCTTCGAAAGTCGTCGGGGTGGTCCCTGAAGCCTGTTTATAAATAATTCATGAGCCGGGACCCGGCCAGCCAGGCTGCGAGGGGAGGGGGCGGCAGCCGCGGTGTCGAGGGCGGGAGCTGGAGGGAGAGCCGGGCGCGCGGTGAGTTGCTGCGTCCTCAACTCCGAGCAGGAGAGGCGTCTGCGGACCGGGTGGGGGGCTGCGGGCACCCCCTTCCAGCATACCGAGGGTGGGCAATGAGGAGTGGAGGGATTTGCTCTTCGCCCCTCTCCCCCCGGCCACCTGCGCCCTCGCTCTGGCCCGGAGGCAGGTGGTGTGAGCTGGGGAGCCGGGGGTGCTGCGGGGAGGGAGGGGTTCCCGGTGCCAAACCACAGGGATATCTCGGGAGGGCGCCGACTCGCGCAAACTTTTCCAGGTGTGTGGTGGCCTGCGTCGCTTGGGTCTTCTTTGCGTCCACTGGAGGGGAGCCGGCGGCTGTGGCTCTCCAGGTTCCGGGGCGCTAACGGGGCGGATTGCGAACGGGACCGGGGCCTCAGGAGCTGCGGGCTCGCTCTCGGGAGGGCGGCTGACTGAGGGGGGAGGGTCTGCAATAAAGGGAGCTCTAGGGATGACGGTGGGGACGTGGGGCGCTGAGCTTCTCCGGCTGAGTTCGGAAAGGGGCCAAGCCTCGGGTCTGCCACATTGAGTGCACAGGGCAACCGACCACTGCAGGAGTGGGATATAGGGGTGCAGCGGGAAGCCGTCGCCCCACGTCCACAGGAGAGCGCATGCACCGCCGGCTTGAAGCACCCCCCGTGGCCCTTCTGGGTGCGCGCGCGGGGACCCTCGGCTGTCGCCGGATCGGAACCGGGTGACTCGGGGCGCACCCTGCCAGACCGCGCCGACCCGGGCAACAAAGGCGAGTGTGGGCGGACGAAGAGCTTCGCGGCGGCAGAGTCAGGCGCTCGGGCTCAGTTTCCCGAGATCCCAAGCCCGAGGGGGCAGGCGATCGGGTCGGAGGGGAGAGCGTGGCTCCGGATCCCCTCCCCTCTGGCGGGAGCGCCCCCAACCCGTGCCCAGCAGGGGCCGCGTCGGGGAGCTGGCGCCGACGCGCTTCGGGCGGCCAAGTTTCTCCGGCAACCCCCT